>NC_057797.1:777031903-777331903 GCF_018294505.1 Triticum aestivum | reverse complement strand
CTGCGATATCCACTTCTTGCTAGTCAGGAAGACAGCTCCAACACAGCGCCTTAGTCTACATCATTGAAAATATGGATGCTCCATGACCTTTCATTGCAGAGATCCTCTTTGTTGGCTCGTCCTTACTGCCGCATTTTCTGCAAGGATCAGAACCGTAAGTTAGTACAAGATTCTTACAAGAACCCCTCTTCTTCTCTGTTTTTCTGCAAGGATCGAGTAGCACGGATACACATGTCAAGACTAATACAGTAGACAGTTTTGAGAAGTTCCAGTGAGGGTACTCTCAAAAAAAAGTAGGATACTCGTGCAAGTTTGGGAGCTTGCCTACCCCTGGCCATACATCATCATCCCGACTGCCCGACAATCTAGCATTCAAAAACTAAGATAGCCCATCTACTTTCAATACCTCCTACTAACGCCAATTCAATAACGAACATAGTCCATCTATATTCGATACCTCCTACTAACGCCAATCGATAAGATAATTAGCATGTGGCAACGTGTGTGGCTTTAAGGAACTCAGGGTCCCCGTACTAGAGTAAGGATCCACGAATGAGTTTAGATGTGTCACGAATAGATCAAGGAAGGGGAATAGTGCAGAATCAGCCATGATCAGGTGCAATAATGCTAATAGAAGCAGTTGGAAATTTCAGTTGCTCGGCAAAACCCACTGAAAAACTAAGCACCATAAGCCCAGACCAAGCTTCAGAAATTCAAAATTACCTCAACAATATTGTACAGATATAGGCCTAGATTCTCCAAATTCAGGGCCCTGCATGCTCTCTAATGTTCTTGCTTTTATTTATCTGAAAATACTTGTGTATACAACATAAAAGTGAAGTACACACCTCAGAAAAAAATACAAGACTCCAGACCAGAAGAAAGAGTAAACATCAACATAAAACTAAAGAGTATAGGCATAGTTGAACCAAATTGGAGAATATATCGATGTACTGTCAGCAAGGTAACACATTACAGCTAAAAATATGTATCTCTTTGGAGGAAAAAGTAATTAAACTATGAATATCAGCTGCACAGCCTCTATCATTCATGGTGTATGGCCAATACCTCTACGCCACACTATAGAAGCTTACTTCCTATTATCTTTTATGTATAGATCTGTGTAGATATCACCAATTGTAGTAGCAATAGATGCTCTATCCAGCAGCAATGTGTAGAAAACTTCTGATAAATAATGGTCAATCCATCATCAAAATATGACTGGATTGAAAATCAGAGGATTATAAGACAAAGGAAAAAGAACAATCAAGGGGGGTTACACCAAATGCAAACCAAGAAAGAACGTTCTGTGCTCAGTTTCAAGTTATCACATATCCCCTCGACTACAATTAGATGGGTATCACTGTACCAGCCAAAGTGAGAAAATAAGACAACACATTAGTTGGAGGAAAAAGTAATTAAACTATGAATATCAGCTGCTCTCTCTACAGGAAAATGATGGCCATATCATCACTATAGCTGGTGACACGCATCTGATTAACTCATGATGCCGGTGCAGACCTAGAATTCAGAAACTTGGAATCTTAGAATTAAGGAGCTAAAGCACCATGTCCATCTAACCATCGATCTGAGCAACGAATTAAAAAATAGAACAAAGCAAGGTATGATCTTTTTACTGCTCAGTGGTATACGGATCCAACTAGTAATCTTCGTAATACTACGCCATATTATCAAACAAAAAGGGGCAGATTAAGTGAGCAGGAACCAGGTCTTGCTTCAGATCAACATGTCCAAACCACTCCCGCAGCTACCAACGGTACAACTCTCAAGTTGCAGCAAACTAGCAAGTCGATCTACTGACACATGGTGGTACTCACGGCTGAAAGAACAACAGCAAAGAAACCAAATTGGGGATCCCACCATTTGGGGGGGGGGGGGGGGGGGGGAGAACGGTGGCGGCAAGGACGAGGGTGACGCTGGAGCGCGAGGACGCCGACGGCAGGGCGGCTGGGACGTAGGTGGTGGAGCGACGGCAGGGATGGGGGCATGGAGCGCGAGGGCGGCGGCAGGGAAGTGGGGAATGGAATGGGGTGAATGTCCTCGATTTGAGATGGAGACCTAGCAGCAGCAGATCCGGCTGCAACGGGAGCCCGGAGATGGAGCCCCGGCAACAGCAGGTGCGGCAGCAAAGGGAGCCCGGAGATGGCCTGTAGTAGCAGGGACGGGGATTGGGGAGGAAGACGGCAGGGTGTCAGGGGAGGGGGCAAGGACGGCAGTTAGATCTGGAGAGGACGGCGGCTCGATCTCGGAATGGAGCTCGGGGGGGAGTACAAGGACGGGTGGATGTCGGGGTGGAGCTCGGGGGCGAGGGAGTGCGAGCTCCGAGACGACGGCTTGACGACGGGGGTGGACGCGAGGCCGCGGCAGGACTGTGGATCGAGCACGAGGGCGGCGGCGGCGGCAGGCACGGGTTAGGGTCGGAGTTGGGGATATTTTGCACGGGGTGGAGGATATTTTGCACGAACACCCGGAAGTTTCCCCCTCGCGCCGAAATCGCGCGCCACAAGTTCCCAACCATCAGTCTATTAACACGTGTCCACCTACGCCCACACTTAGACCGTGTCCATACACCCTATGTATACCGACACATTTTAAGTCGCTAAGTACCCATCTATGCCGATCAAAAAACTGTTAAGATCCACATATATGCCGACACATAGCATGTTATTAACCAATTACTGACAGATACATTGATGCTACGAGATTGCCGACTCTTAGTATGTCCACGATGATGTACCTTCGCCGACACATGATTCGAAGACAAAGCTTAAAACCTATGCTGACAGTTATTCTGTGAAGATCATTGGACCTTTGCCCATAAAAATGTGTCACGTAAGCTCTACCGTGGTGTAGTGAATCTGGAGCCTAGGGTGTTGGAACTCAAGGCGACGGGCGAACTCGTTTGAGATTGGAAAAAGAAGTAAGGCATTGGTCTCTTTATAAGAGGTTGAATACCAAGAGCCCTCCCCGTAACCGTTTGGGACTCGCCTTTAATCGAGGAAACGTGCTAACGGGCACGATTGGGTTACCCACGTCCGTATTGATGAGAATCCCGTAAAAGGGGGACACGATCTCTGCTTTGACAAGACGTGCCAAGGAAACCTCCTCGCAAAACGTGTTGAGATGGAAAAGTAGAAACGATTCGTAAAGGACTTGGCCGTAGTGTGATGACGCACTGCGGAATATGTCAGCAGATTTGATTTGTGTTAATATTATTCTCTCTATGGCAATATGTGGAAACTTATTTTGCAGAGCCGGACATCACTCTTGGTGTTTACAATCTTCTATAAAAACTTGGAGGAGGAACCCGCCTTGCAATGCCGAAGACAATCTGTGAGCCGGACTCGTCGTCATTGAAGCCTGGTTCAAGGGCTACTGAGGGAGTCCTAGATTAGGGGGTGTTCGAATAGCCGGACTATACCTTCAGCCGGACTCCAGGACTATGAAGATACAAGAGTGAAGACTTCATCCCGTGTCCGGATGGGACTTTCCTTGGCGTGGAAGGTAAGCTTGGCGATGCGGATATTCAAGATCTCCTACCATTGTAATTGACTCTGTGTAACCCTAACCCTATCCGGTGTCTATATAAACCGGAGGGTTTTAGTCTGTAGGACAACTCCATCACACAACAATCATACCATAGGCTAGCTTCTAGGGTTTAGCCTCCTTGATCTCGTGGTAGATCTACTCTTGTACTACCCATATCTTCAATATTAATCAAGCATGAGTAGGGTTTTACCTCCATCGAGAGGGCCCGAACCTGGGTAAAAATATCGTGTCCCTTGCCTCATGTTACCATCCGGCCTAGACGCACAGTTCGGGACCCCCTACACGAGATCCGCCGGTTTTGACACCGACACAGACCATGTTAACGAGGTCAACAATGGAAGCAGAACTCACAACACTAGATACTACTACGGTCGAAGCAGATTGGCTTCGCTGGCTCCTGAATAACTTGTCGGTTGTTGAGAAACCTGTACCGGGTATCCTTATGAACTTCGACAATCAAACTGTGATCACGAAAGTGAGCAGCTCAAAGGATAACATGAAGTCTTCAAGACATGTCCAGAGAAGGCTAAAGTCTGTCAGGAAAATGAGAAACTCCGGAGTTATTGCATTGGATTATATCCAAACATCTAAAAATCTGGCAGATCCTTTTACTAAGGGTCTATCACTTAACGTGATACACAATGCATCAGGGGAGATGGGTATGAGACCCACAATATGAGTTGTTCACCGTGGTAACCTATTCTTTGTGATCGGAGATCCTGTGAATTAGATGTGGAGGACAAGCTGTTGATCAACTGAGAGGAGAGTATCCTTACTATTAACAATACCACTTCATGAAGATGCAATGCTCTCCTAAAACTGCATGGCAGGTTGATGTATATCTTAATGTGTTCTAAGTGGCTCATTGAAGCAGAGATGGCGTCCTGCAGAACATCTTTTGAAGAACGCACCTATATGAGTCTGATTGTTAAACGTCGCAATCTATGGGATTAGGGTTCTCTCTAGTAAACTTATGAAAGGTCTCGGAGTATGCCGCATAAGCTCCACCCGCGGGGAAGACCCACGGTAGCCACGTATCGGTCAAGGCTTCATGTGAAGCTAAATTCGCAGAAAACTTGCAGTTCAAGGCCCAGTCCACTGTCCAAGTTGCTTACTAGTGTAGCATAGAGTTCTAGGTGGAAGTTCAACTTAACAGTCTCCACTATAGTACCGATATATAAAATAGTGTTTCGGAACCAAAGTCAAATTTTGTGTGCCTCTGGGATCTTGTGGGGGATTGCTGGAATTTTGTCTATTTTGGGCCTAGCCCAATAGCAGTTTCAGAAATTCCTAATAAGTCCTAGAGGCCCACGCAGCCCATTCATGCAAGGCAAGAGGAGGAACTAAAGTTTAGTCCCACATTGCTAGTTTAGAGGGAGTTGGACCTCTTTATAAGGGGGGCTCTTTCTCCACATGTATGACGATGAGAACAAGAGGGACATCCACACGCGCTCCTCCTCCGTCGCCCGCCTCGCCACGCCACGCCACGCCCTGCCCTGCCATGCCACGCCACACCTCGTCACGACGCGCCGCGGGTTGCGGGAATGAGCCGAGCTGTCGTGGATATGGGACACGAGTATCCTCATGGAGGTAGGCCCCGGCCCATCATGGGAGGTGGCCCAACAGGCCGACTTAAACAGTTTGAATAAGACCTGGATTGCTATCCGTCTTGTAATAGAATAGTCATAATTCCACTAGGACTCCACATGTAACCCGCCCCTTCAACATATATAAGGAGGGGCAGGGCACCCCAAGAGGGACAGGAAACAAGAAACAATATCTAGGGCTAGACACAAAGAGGAGAGCCGGCTTACGGCGACTCCCTCATGATCATAATGAGACTTAGCCACAAACGGCATGTAGGGTTATTACCGGATGATGTTTCCCGGGGCCCGAAGCTGTCTAAATCCTCGTCTTGTGTGTTGCGTCTCTCGATTCCGCTCAACCCCTTCAAGCTACCACATAGATGCGTTGGCCTCGCGACTAAGTCCTTACATTAGGACATCTGCCGTGACAATTCCACAACAGTTGGCGCCCATCGTGGGGCTATCGCACGATGGTTTCAAGTTCTTGGAGGGCCGCTTTGAAGGACTCAAGGGCTATGCTGTGGGCCGGATGACTAAGAGTCGTCACGGCAAGCTCTACATCGACGACGCAGGCTGGGGCCCCGAGGCCGGCTCAATTGAGTATGGGTACCGGGTCCCCTTTGGTAGCATACACGTTTTCATTGGCAAGATCGGTGAACTGGGCCCTGAGCCGGACATCTGCACCGACCTCGTCGAAACAGCTCAGCGTGCGCAATCCGCCCAGGTTAAACCAGCCATGAAGCATGCCTTCGTGGGAGTTATCCATGGAGGAAGTTATGAGGATGGATCGGAATCTGGTGGCGAGACCGTCGTTTACTCCGGCGACGAGTCGTCAACCGGAGAAACTGAATCTTTGTATCAGCTACAAGATGGCCGGCTTGGGGGCTGTTCCGATGGCGACAGTATTCCGGACCCCTCCGATCTGCCCAACCAGGTTGGAATATTCATGGCTGGTACACAAGCAGTGCTTCATTCTTCGACCGCTATGGCAATGTTCTCCGATTCAGTAGCGGCGACGGCTGCCGGGGCAGGAGGCCCTGTGCGCCCGCCGGCTCAAGTTTTATCGGATCTGTTTGATGCGTTGGCTGCGCTCATGGCAGAGGCTAACCCGGCGGACCAGGACGCTCACAACGCGGAGATTGCAACGGTGAGGGAACAGATCACTCAGGCCAAGGCAGACCTAGCAGCTGAAAATACCAGGATGGCTGCAGAGCGGGCCGCTTTGGATGCGCAGGCTTATAAGCTCATGTTGGATCAAAGCGCGTCGCATGAAGTCATGAAGAGGAAATACAAATCCCGTTTGCCTCCGGTCTTCGAAGCCAGAGATCTCTTCGATACCCCGGGGGCGGGAACAAGTAATCCACCAGTGGTAAACCAGACGGAAGCACCTGGGACGGGCGCGCCGGTTCAGCCCCGTTTGATAGATCTACCTTGTCATAACATTGTTGTACCTCAGGCTGTTTCAACACCTCCGGTTCACTACTCCAACCCGATGGACAATCTCGTTGCAGCTGCTGCACGGCTGGAGGCCATTCCAATTGAAGGTGACTCGCCGCAGGCGGTAGAGACACGCCGGGTCGAGGAGCTTCTTAGGACAGCTTTGGTCCAACAGGAAGCATATTCGTACAGCCGCGACCGGATCCACTCGACCCCTCTTCCAAGATGGAGCTATAGCAGGCATATGGATGAACCGGCCGTGTCAAGCAATGAACGACATGGAGCACCCCGCGGCAACAACCCGGTGGGTGCTGCTGATAACGCTCAGGAAGTGGTGGACCGGGCCCGAGCGCGCAGGGAGGCCGAGTTAGCCGCACAGTATCAGGCTCGGCAGCTTACGCCGGTTCGTCCAACTACCTCGGTCGAGCCCGGAGTTTCCTCTAGTTCTTTGGGGGTGCCTTGCCTTGTCCCTCTTTACGCAATGTGCGCCTGCCCAAGGATTTCAAGGGCCCGCGCAAGGTACCAAATTACATGGCAGATCAACCTCCAAAGACATGGGTGGAGAGCTATGAGATGGCCATGGAGATGCTTGATGTGGATGATGCGGCGTGTGCGAAGTACTTCACCATGATGCTCGAAGGAATGGCCCGTACTTGGTTAAAAAGCTTACCAGCCAATTCTATCAGTTCATGGGCCCAATTACGAGCCCGGTTTATCAGTAATTTCAAGGATACATGTAAGGAGCCTATGTCGATAGTGGACTTAGCTGCCTGTGTCTAGGAGGAAGGAGAATCAACGACTCATTGGGTGCACCGGGTCTCACAAGTTCTGCATTCATCAGATCGCATCAACGCTGACACCGCGATTATAACCCTAGAGGGCAATTGCCGGTTTGAGCCCCTAAAACTGAAGTTATGACGGATGAAGCGCCATTGCACTGACATGGGGACTCTCATGGCTGCCTTGGTGAAGTATGCTGATTCGGATAGTACCAAGGATCCCGAGTCTGATGATGACAAGACAGGGAAGGGAAAGAAGAACAGCAACTCCAAAGTTCAGCAGCATCACTTAGCAGGTAATGGTAGCGGAGGCAAGCGTAAAGCAGATGGCAACATGGACTTCATGGCTAATACCAACGCGTAGGACAAGGGCCAGCGACGCAAGGGTAAACCGCCGAATCGCAGTGGAGCGCCTAATCCTAATCCGGGCCGCTTAAACTATCTATTGAACCAGCCCTGTCCAAAGCATGGGACGAAGGAGGTGCCAGCAAACCACCTTTGGAAGGATTGCTACATTATGCAGGAGTTCAAAAATTCTAATGCTTTCCGGTATGATCACGGCTCTGGCGGTGGCTCAGGATCCGGGCCGGGTTACGGTGGAGGAAATCCCGGTTCAGGATTTAATGGTAATCCGGGCGGACATAACAATCAAAATAATCAGAATAACCAGGATGGATACAACCAGCAGCAGCAGCAGTCAGGTTACCAGAGAAACCCAAAGCAGTTGAATAGTGGGCAGTACCATGTCTTCACCACTAGCTTGGACAAGCGAGACCGGAAGGTTCAGAAGCGGGCAGTCAACTCTGTTGAACCGGCCGTACCCCGTTATCTATGCTGGTCTGAACAACCAATCATATGGAGAAGAGAGGATCACCCTCCCCGGGTTGACAATCCGGGTCAGTTGGCTTTAGTGGTGGCGCCTCAGGTGGGAGGTTACAAGTTCACCAAGGTACACATGGATGGAGGGAGCATCATTAATATCTTGTATTATGAGACCTTCCGTCGTATGGGACTAACAGATAAAAATCTCAAACCATCCAATACGGTGTTCCATGGTGTGGTACCTAGCAAGTCAGCATATCCTGTTTGTAAGATAGCTCTGGAAGTGGCCTTTGGAGATGATTATGATTCCAGATCGGAGACATTGACGTTTGAAATGGTAAAAATCCAAAGTCCATATCACGCCCTGTTTGGGCGACCGGCCTACGCCAAGTTTATGACACGGCCCTGTTATGTGTACTTGCAGCTCAAGATGCCGGGTCACAAGGGGACAATAACGGTTCACAGAAGCCATAAAGTCGCTTTGGAGTGCGAGGAAGGAGATGCGGCCTATGCAGAGTCGGTTTGTGCCACTGAGGAGCTGAAGTACTATAAGGACAATGTTGATCTGGCGGACATGACTCCATCGAAGAAGCCAACTACGGAGCATGATCCGGCCCTGAAATTCAAATCGGCAGCTGAGACTAAGCTTATTGACTTCGTGCCTGGCGATTCATCCAAGCAGTTCAGCATCAGTGCCAACCTGGATCCAAAATAGGAAAGCGCGCTCATCGAGTTCATCCGTGAGAATCGGGACATTTTTGCATGGAAGCCCTCTGACATGCCAGGTGTACCGAGACAACTCGCTGAGCACACTCTTAATGTGGATCCTAAGTACAAACCGGTGAAACAGTTCCTCCGCCGGTTTAACGAAGAAAGACGCAAAGCTATTGGCGAAGAGGTCACCAGGCTCTTGGCAGCTGGCTTTATTGTTGAAGTTTTCCACCCTGAGTGGCTGGCTAATCCGGTGCTGGTCCTTAAGAAAAACGGCACCTGGCACATGTGTGCGGATTACACAGATCTTAATAAAGCTTGTCCAGCAGATCCTTTTGTCCTCCCCCGTATTGATCAAATTATTGATGCTACGGCGGGTTGCGAGCGTTTGAGTTTTCTGGATGCATATTCTGGTTATCATCAGATCAAGATGGCAGTTAAGGACCAGGAGAAGACGGCGTTCATAACTCCCTTTGGAGCCTTCTGCTATGTATCTATGCCCTTTGGGCTCAAGAGTGCCCAGGCAACTTATCAACGGTGTGTATAAAATTGCCTTCACAAACAGATTGGTCGTAATGTACATGCTTACGTGGATGATATTGTGGTTAAGTCAAGGAAGAAGGAGACTCTGGTTGACGATTTGAAGGAAACCTTTGATAACCTGAGGATGTGCAAGATGACGCTCAATCCGGCCAAATGTGTTTTCGGTGTACCGGCAGGCAAGTTATTGGGCTTTTTGGTGTCCAACAGGGGAATCGAGGCTAATCCGGAGAAGATCACAGCCATCACCTCCCTGGCTAAACCTAAGTGTATTAATGATGTTCAACGCCTGGCAGGCCGAATTGCCGCGTTGAGCCGGTTTATCAGCTGCCTTGGTCAGAAGGCAATCCCTTTGTATCAGATGTTGAAGAAGACGGATCAATTTGTCTGGAGTTCTGCTGCTAATAAGGCATTTGAGGACTTAAAGCGGCAATTGGCCAATCTGTCTGTGCTCGCCGCTCCCATTGACAAGGAGCCGTTGCTGCTATATGTTGCCGCTAATGCTCGTGCGGTCAGTGTGGCTATTGTGGTGGAGCGGAAGGAGGCGGGCAAGGAGCACCCGGTTCAACGTCTGGTCTATTATATCAGCGAGGTACTTATTGAGTCCAAGTAAAGGTATCCGCATTGGCAGAAGCTGGTATATGGAGTTTTTATGGCAAGCCGGAAGCTTAAGCAATACTTTCAAGGGCACCCCATTACGGTGGTCAGTTCTACTCCCTTGGGCGATATTATCCAGAACCGGGAAGCGACTGGCCGGATTGCTAAGTGGGCTATAGAACTCGGGCCACACGGGTAGAAGTACATGCCTCGGACGGCGGTGAAGTCTCAAGCACTTGTTGATTTCATCAATGATTGGACGGAGCTGCAAGCGCCTGAAGAGAAGCCGGATCACACATATTGGACCATCCATTTTGACGGATCCAGACAATTGGAGGGCTCGGGGGCTGCAGTCGTATTAACTTCCCCACGAGGTGATAAGTTTTGTTACATTCTCCGCTTAATGTTCCCTTGTACTAACAATGCAGCTGAGTACGAAGCCTTGCTCCATGGTCTCCGGATGGCTAAGGAGATGAATCTAAGCCGAGTTAAGTGCTTCGGTGACTCGGACCTGGTGGCTCAACAGGTGTCTGGCACTTGGGATTCCAAAGACCCACTCATGGCTGCATATCGTCGTGAGGTGGATATTGTTGCAAGTCACTTCAAGGGTTATCAGGTGGACCATGTGGACCGCCGGAAGAATGAAGCGGCGGACGCTTTAAGCCGGCTGGGCTCTCAACGTAAACCGGTCCCGCCTAATGTTTTTCTTGATGTGCTGCACAACCCGTCGGTCAAGCTCCCTGGTGAAGCGGATTTGGCTATTCCTGATCCGGAGGCTCAATTGGTGGCAGCTCTTCACGTCATTCCGGATTGGACGCTTCCTTATCTTGCATACATGAACCGGGGCGAGTTACCAGAGGATGAGACTCTGGCCCGAAAAATAATCCGGCGGTCCAAGTCCATGACTATTGTCAATGGCGAGTTGCATCATTGCAGTGTATCAGGTGCGTTTCAACGCTGTGTGTCTCCTGAAGAAGTCTGCGAAATTTTACATGAGATCCACGAAGGAGATTGTGGTCATCACGCCGGTTCAAAATCTTTGGTAGCTAAAGCGTTCCGCCATGGCTTTTATTGGTTGACTGCTCATGCTAATGCGGAAGATCTTGTCAAGCGATGTGATGGTTGCCAAAAGTTTTCAAGACGTGCTCATGTGTCGGCTCAAGAATTGAGGATGATTCCAATCACTTGGCTGTTTGCAACTTGGGGGCTGGATATGGTTGGACCTTTCAAAAGCTCGAAGGATAAGAAGACCCACCTCCTGGTGGCGGTTGACAAATTTACAAAGTGGGTGGAGGCAGAACCTGTTAGCAAGTGTGATGCGGCCACGGCGGTTCAGTTCATCAAAAAGGTGATTTTCCGGTTTGGCTTTCCACACAGTATCATCACAGATAATGGTACCAATTTGTCTAAGGGTGCCATGAAGGAGTTCTGCGAACGTGAGCACATCCGGCTTGACGTTTCATCAGTAGCCCACCCACAGTCCAATGGTCAAGCAGAACGGGCTAATCAAGAGATCTTGAGAGGCATCAAACCCCGGCTTATGGTTCCTTTGCAGAGAACACCGGGTTGTTGGGTAGAAGAGTTACCATCTGTGTTATGGAGCATCAATACTACACCCAACAGATCAACAGGATACACACCGTTCTTCATGGTCTACCGAGCGGAGGCGGTTCTCCCCAGTGATATCCGTCACGACTCACCTCGTGTGGCGGCTTATGTTGAAGCGGACAATGAGACGGCACGGCAAGATGCTTTGGACCTGTTGGATGAAGAGCGTGACATAGCAGCTGCCCGCTCGGTGATTTACCAACAGGATCTTCATCGTTATCACAGTCGCCGAGTCAGAACCAGAACCTTTCAAGAAGGAGATTTGGTGCTTCGGCTCATCCAAGATCAGACTGATATGCATAAGTTATCCCACCTTGGGAGGGACCTTTCGTGGTCAGCAAGAATCTGCACAACGGGTCATACTATTTGATCGATATTCGAGAGCATAAAGACTCACTTACATCAGAGGAGGAGACCAACAGGCCGTGGAACATAGCTCATCTTCGGCCTTACTATACCTGAGCCATCGGCTCTACCTATGTACATATTATGACAGTGTATATATTATGATCAATACAATAAACCGGAGCCTCAGCTAAAGCGGGGTCTCTGTTCTTTTACATCATGCGTGGTTACATGGAGTTGTTCTGTCTTAAAGCGGCCTCCGGTTTACCCCTTGAATTTGCTTTTCAAAAAGCTCTATGATATCCCTTGGGGGCTTGGTCGTGTCCAAACCAATGCAACACCTTTTGATAGGCGAAAGCCACCAGATCACTGGGGGACATGGTCATGTCTGAACCAATCACGCCTCTTGATCGGCCTAAGGCCACAGAATCACTTGGGGGCTTGGTCAAACCCGAACCATTGCCACACCTCTTGATCGGCATAAATGCCACGGTTTCATTTGGAGACCTGGCTGACTTGAACCATAGCCACACCTATCGGAGGCTTGGTCGTGTTCGACCATGGTAATGCCATCTGATCGGCTCAAATAAGCCTCTTTTTACAAACAGTTTTATCATTGCCTTTGCTTAAAATATTCTTTGATACATGTTAATTTATGATTGTTGCGTTTTTAAACCGACAAAGTTTTAAACCAGTTCAACTGTCTATTGACAAGAACACGGTCCGTTTTTAATTCGAAGGCTATTTGCTCGGTTTGATTTTTTATTCGCATCCCATTATGGAATGCGCACGGTGGTGTTGAGTTCTTGAAGGGATTTCTCTTGAGGATCGAGAAATTCACGATTAGCCGGATGAAGAAGAACCAGCGCGGAAGAATCGTGCAGGATGACCCGGCATGGGAATTTTTTTAGCAAAACCAACGTGTTCATCGTTTTATGATCAGAGTCGTGATTAATTCTACTGGGGGTTGCATGCGGCCGCCGCAGGCGCCGTACGGATCCGCTAGCCAGATCGTCTTGGAGGATGGCCGCAAATCGCCAATCTGAAACTGGCAAGACTTTCCGCTGCAAACAGTCCAAATGCTACCCTAAACACCGAAGCATATCAGATTAAGTCCCGAGCCGCGTTCTGTTTTGATGGCCGTACAATTTTCAAATCGGAGCGATTCATGCTGTTCCACGTCATCGAATAAAAAAAGAAGGACCACTAAAGAGTGGCCGGAGCACGGAAGTTGATGGGCGTACGTGGCCAATCGTGCGTACATGTGCTTGGGTTACACCAATGAAAAAAAAAGGTGGATCACGACCCGGAAGCGGATAACGACCCCGACCCGGATTGACCGCATCGGGCTGCCTCTGTTGCTTCCAGCTTCTCCCGCGGTCGCCTCTGCGAGGAGCTCACCCGCCGTCTTCGAGTCGCCGGCGCCTCGACACTTTCCTCCGGCTGCGTCCAAGTCACTGAATCGCCAAGCCGTCCTCCTCAGCACACCGTCTGCCGAGCCGCCTCAGCTTCGTTCCTCTGCTGTGAGCCAGTCTCTGCGAATCTCGCCTGCGAGCAGCCCACACCAACGCCGGGTCCGCTCGGATTCGCCAACACCGCCTCGTCTGAACCCATCCGCAGCCCTGGCCATGCCTCGTAGTCACATCAAGCCACTATTGCCGGACGGACCTCCGACTATCGCTCTGTCACGGCCCCCGCTGCACCGGCGCTTGTCAACCCACCGCCGGCTCATATCAGCCACACTTCGCCGCTTCTGCTTGAGTCTCCATGCACCGAGTCGCCGCCACCTCGACCGTAACCTGCCGCATCGCTCCTCTACCACGGTCGACCGCTGCCGCTGCCCCTCATCTTGAGTCGCATCACGACCCATGGCTGGTCTGGACTCCACCGCCCGTCCGAGTCATTGCTGAGCCTCGTCTTCCGTCCAAGTCGCCGCCGCGCGGTCTCAACCATCGCCAGGGCCTCCCCTCACATCGAGCTGCCGCGGGGCAGGCCCTGACGTTGAGCCGGCCTGGCCCTGAGCCGCCCTGGCCCCGCTCTACTTCACCTCCTCCGACCGCTGCATCAAGCTACCATCATGGCGAGTCGCCGGCCGCATCAAGCTGCCTTTGTTGGGGCTCCCCTACAAGAAACTGCCCCGGATTCCTCTGCCACTATGGGTCGCGAGTCGCCTCCCGTCTGAGTCGCTGTCGCATCTTGCCTCCCGTCCGAGTCACCATTAGGCCTCGCCTCCCGTTCGAGTCGCCCTCGTGCATCGCCTTGACTACAGCAGAGGCAGGCTATCGCACTCCGACGACCAGCCGCCTCCGCCTTAAGCTGCCAGTGCGCTGCCTCCATCCCCGAGGCGCCCTTACCCCATTGACCCGCCAGCCCTTCGCTTCTATGTCCTACGAGCTGCCCCAGCATTTGAGCAAATTGAAAAAGGGAATCATACGGAGTCAGGCCTCGAAGAAAACCTCAAAAGGACTTGACCCTTAAACAAAGGATAAGTTGCGTTCAACATGATGAGTACTGGAGATCTGACGTTGATATTATTGAGGAGGTCCATTACCTTGACTGAAGGTGCAAGTAAGAGCAGAAAGCATGAGTCCGAGAAAACTCCACTGATGCTCACGACTTCTGTCGTGAATCACCACGCCGTCTAGGCCACTGTGGCTTCGTCTCCGTCGAGTTGCCTTCGCCAGCCTGCGATTTCCACTGCCTCGTCGACCCCAACGGTCCGCTGGCTTATGCCACATCATAAAAACAAGCTAAGTCACTTTTATATTTAAATTTCAGTTTTTTCGGTCAATTAAATATATCCGGCACCTTTGAGTTAATCTCGGGGGTTATCGTTTCTTCTCATAAAGTTGACTCGTAAGGTTACCAAAGAGGACTACTTGCCACGATGCACAGTTCAGACATGGGTGCCCTACATATCAGCGAAATAATTTTATGTTCGTTCTTTACTAAGTCAGATGCAACTTGTAACCGACCAAGTAGTGGGTATGGTATTGTCAATCGACTCTGATACCTATCATGGACTTTGTCTACCCTGAACATATCATATTCCATGAAAAAAGTCCACGCGAAAGCCTACTTAGTCGAGTCGAATGATTAACAACTTGAACACAAGTTGACAAAGTCATTGAAATTATTATTTAATTTTGTTTTATACATCACAAACGGTGTAATGCATTCATGTGTTTTATTTCAGGAACAAAGTGCCTCAAGACGACTCCTCGAGTTGCCTCGAGCCTCGGGGGCTATCAAGCCAGAATTTGTGAAAAAATGGACTTTGTTCGTTACCAAAACACAAGTTCATAGACCACCGGGTTGTTAAAAGCCTAAACAAACCCGGCGCTCGGGGGCTACAGATGATATACATGCTATTGGGGTTGGAAAAAAAATTCAGAAAGACCCGGCTTGGAGACATAATCCAGCCTGGGAGGACAACCCGACAACATCAACGTCGATGCTTCATGACCCGGCAATCTCTTCATCCACATTTCGCATCCATTACATCAACGACCCGACAAAAAGCTCCGCGTTCAAGGAAGACAAAAGCATCAACAAAATCAAGACCTTCCGCCCGACTCTTCGAGTCACCCGAAAGCTCAGGGGCTACTGTCGTGGATATGGGACACGGGTATCCTCCTGGAGGTAGGCCGCGGCCCATCATGGGAGGTGGCCCAGCAGGCCGACTTAAACAGTTTGAATAAGACCTGGATTGCTATCCGTCTTGTAATAAAATAGTCCTAATTCCACTAGGACTCCACATGTAACCCGCCCCTTCAACATATATAAGGAGGGGCAGGGCACCCCAAGAGGGACAGGAAACAAGAAACAATATCTACGGCTAGACACAAAGAGGAGAGCCGGCTTACGGCGACTCCCTCATGATCATAATGAGACCTAGCCACAAACAGCATGTAGGGTTATTACCGGATGATGTTTCCCAGGGCCTAAAGCTGTCTAAATCCTCGTCTTGTGTGTTGCGTCTCTCGATTCCGCTCAACCCCTTCAATCTACCACATAGATGCGTTGGCCTCGCGACTAAGTCCTTACATTAGGACATCTGCCGTGACAATTCCACAATACGAGCCGATGTCTAAATTTTTGGCACGCACGACGGGTATACGAAAGGTTATGCGGGAGCTGAAACGTTTTGTCTGTAGTGGACACTGAATTTGAACGGCTCACCTCTTCGGCTGAAGTCTGTTCGCTTCGTCTACCTCTGTTTCTTCACCTCCCGTCACAGCCTGTTCGCCTCCTTATCATGTGCCTATATAAGAGAGGTCGCTCCTCTCCAGAGTGACACACCAGACGATCCTCTTCCTATCACCATAAATTCCCGAGCACTGCGCTGGTGCTACGATCTTCCCCATCCCGACTTGCGGCGTGCACCGCAGGTCAGGACAGTAGGCCTCCGAAACCACACCTTTTGAGTCATGTACGGGAGAAGGGTGATAAGATTTTTGGGGAGCGCTCAGCACGACTACTGACTTCTTCATCACGGACGCCCCGGACTCCGACGACTACTTCCCTGACGACGACTTCTTCCCCGACGTCGACAACCTCCTCGACGACATGGTTGGCGAGGACACCGACCCCAAGACCGGTGCTTCTGCTTCCGTTCCATATGTTCTTATGCTCTTTCTGTTAGAGGTTCTGTCACAACTTCTTGTTCTAGTGTCTGTCACAACTCTGATCAATTTACATAGGCATAACCAATCTTCACGCTACTTTTTTACTCTTTATGTATAACCCGTGGTTGCTCAAGTAGTACTATAAGATGCCTTTTTTTTCTTCCGGGGTATTTGCTTATTTTGGCTATTCTATCATGATCTGGTACTTACCTGTCCAGCATGTCTATGTATAATATTTTATATAGTAAAATGTATTTCCAAACGAAACATTTACTTGACTTGATGCTCACTAATCTTATATTTACTAATTGGAGGCACCATTCAAGTAATCTTATTAATCCACATCATTAGTATTAATTACACCGTTGGATTGTAGAATATACATTCAGGATAAAAGGAAAACATATGTAACATAGATGGTACCGACGTCACATAAAAAAGGCATATGACACGTCCACCTTAGCGAATAAAAAGGAAAAAAAGGTACTCTGTTTCCTCAAAAAAAGGAATCCTACAACCATAAAGAGTCCAATCCAACGGAAAAAGGGGACAAACTCCACGATGCACGCAAAAGTCACGTCCATGAATAAATTTTCAGAAAAACTAACGCCCACACGTGTGGGCGTTTGCACATCGCCCACACGCCTCCATCATCACTCATTTTGCCACGTATGAATAGATGACATCAGCAGAAATCTTTTTGCTTTTCGGCTTAATAATGTTTTATCTCTTAATTAAAAAAGCGAATTAAAAATTCGTTTTCACCATTAAATCCGTCTCGACGAGATCTTCAAAACTAGACCCCATGTTGATATGTTTCGACGAATGTACAGAAGTTGCCATGATGTTTACAATATAGTTGCCATAGTGCTTAAACTAAAGTTGCCATGTGGCAATTTTAGTTTGTAGATCATGGCAATTTTAGTTTTTTGATGATGGCAATTCCAGTACTTTGACCATGAAAATATTTTTTGTATGAACCATGGCAATTTTAAGTGCATGTATCATGGCAATTTTAGTTTATGGTGCATGGCAAGTCAGTTTTTTAATTCCTCGTTTTATAATATGTCAAAAATTACTTTTAAATGTAAAAGAAAATAACTGAAACATATCATGGCAACTTCAGTGTAAACACCATGGCAATTCATGTGCAATAGACATGGCAACTTTTAACCAAAAAAATAATTCGTCAAAATATATTGATATGAGATCTAGTTTCGAAGATCTCGTCGCGAGGGATTTAAAGGTGAAAACGGATCTTTAATTGAATTTTTCATTTAAGAGATAAAACATTTTAAAAACTGAAAATTCAAAAAGATTATCGCATGCATGTATGCGATGACGTGACAATCTATCTGCATTCGACGTGTGGCAGCTATCGACGTCCCAAATTTTTGGCCAAGTAAAATCTAGGTGGACTCCTATACATGATCGCCCATAAACAAAAGTTCAGCGTGACACAACCAGAAAAGAGACATCCTATACGGCTATACATGATCACCCGTAAATAAACAAAATAACAGACGTATGTGTGACTCGATCCAATCTATCAAAGCAAATGATGAACGACTAAAAAAAGATGAGCAGCGTCCCTGAAAAAAATAGTGTACAATGTCGTGTCAGAAAAAAAATGTACAGCGTCCTATCATGCATGTTTTCCCAGCACGTTTGCTTTGTTGAAAAAAAAAACACCAACACGTGACTAGATCTAATCTGTCAAAAGGAAAGATGAACGACTAAAAAAAGATGAAAAGCGTTCCGTAAACAAAACAATGTACTGCAGCCTGTCAAAAAGAAAAAAAGATGCAGAGCGTCCTATCATGCATGTTCTCCCAGAAGCATGCTTCCTTTCTTGAACATCAAAGAGTCATGCCGATTGTAAAAGAAATCGATTGATATATGCCTCAGTTATTCCTCGGAGCATGAAAGCAGAAGCAATGAGAATTAAGGCACATGAGAATAGGCAACCTTGATCAACTGCGCCAATAACGTCCTCCTGTACGCCGCCGGCTGCCCGCCACATCCGGTGTCTCCGAATGTGACGCGTCAGTTATATGTCTCTCGATGCGAAGTACAGATCATGCATGCAGATTGGCCAATGTGCTACTACTAAACTTGCGTGAAGTGTGTGTCTGCTATTGTCCAATCTGCATGTACATATGGTTCGTTCCAAAATGCGTTTATAACTTAGTAAATGGTATGTATCTTTCTTTTTAATCTACTATACTCATGATGAATAAATGAGTGGTGAACTATATTTTTTTTCTTGGAGCATGGGTTGGCATGATTCTTCCAAGTATGGATATATATATTCTGATACTTAATCAATTTTCTTTTAAAGATTTGTTATACGACATGTAAACCCAAATTGATTTCTATGCGTGCATATATTAAGATAATAATAAATTTTACCGAGTTATGGTTATATATGTTTTTTGGCCTAAAATTTGGGATCTTAAATTTTCCTAGAATTATCATTTTTTTCATGATGAGACTTGATTAATTTTTTATTCGAGATTGGTTATTTCCGAAAAAAATAAGGGAAACTAGAAGGGGAAAATTTCTGTAATAGGAAAACATGATAACAATTCAATGAATTTTTTCTAAAAAAACACGATAATTATCTCCCTAAGGTGCAAACAGATAAACTTCCATCCGTTTAAACGTTACATATGAATTATGCTATATTAAATTGTAAAATGAAGACGGCACTGCAAATTTTCTATTGATATAGTACTAGCCCGTGCCGTAGCACTGGTTGACGACTAGTATTAATAACTACAAATATACCCTTTCTTATACTCTTGTGCTAAGTTATATGTTATTCTACTTTTCTGTAGATTACAGATGATGCTTAGCTGTTCGAATTTCTCTACAAATAACCAAAATTTTCCTGTTTGCTTTGGCCTGAGAACATGGTCTAGACCATCTCATCTATTCTATATGTACGAAAACTTGGTTTCTTTTTCACTCTATATGGTACTGTAATAAACCGAGATTTATTAAATGGTTATATGGTAGATTACACGAGATTTTGACTCAAAATGTTGCTCTTGATACATATGTGGATGTTGCAACATAACAATTATGCTTGATTGTGGAAGAGTGTATCCAACATGATGCACCTGACTATGACCAATTGTTTTTGCACAACATTAGGGAATGATTTTTTGGAGACCTGCGTAGTGGTTGGAGATGCATAACTACATGCCTTTCTACTTTGGGCTCGGGCTTGAGCCCCTGATTGTGTCAATTTATGTGTGACTATGGGATCGTTATACCGTGTCTCCTCGTACTGCAGTATGCTACATAGAATAGTTAGAAATTAGGCTATACTACATAAAGGTTTGTATTAGCATTTTATACCACTTTACAACTTTCTTCTCCTATGATCCAGAATCTAAGCTAATACTTGTTCTCGCCTTCTGATTTATTCACATCACGTTTCAAGAGATAGTGTACTACTCCATAGATGGCAGCAAGCTGATCATGAGTGGGGTTGGAGCTCAAGACGTGCCATAGCAGGTCGTCACCGCACTCCAATTCTGCAAACCGACAGTTTCCATGGAGAGTGAGGCGGTGTGGGGCACCGGTTATTGATTCTCTTCCAGATTTGTCCCAATGAAGTTTGGCCTCGTGGCAACTGACGGGCACATATCTCGTCAATAGTTTTTTAAAGAAAAAAGTGGCAAAAATACGCATGATATATATATCATTCTGTATGTCATGGCAGCAAAAGCACATTGTGGTGATCGCCCTCAGTTACGACAGTGTGCATTCCTTGGCAACAGGAATTGACCTGGGATGCCGAGGAGAGGAGGGGGCGATGCCGTGGAGGGGAGAAGAGACAACGGTGAAAGAAAGGTGCGGGCTTAATGACGTGGTGTCGTAGGGAGGCGGCAGTGACATGTCGTGGAGGCAAGAGATGGCAGCAATGATGACGTCACGAGGAGAGGGTTGGGTATCCCTGCGTCTCGCCATATGAACGTTGCGCTCATGCTTCGTTGGGTTTGGCGGATCTTGCGGGGAGATGGGGGTTTGTGGCTGCAGCTGATTGAGTCCAAGTACTTGCAGGGTCAGCCCCTGTTGGCTTGCTCGCACTCGGTTGGGTCCCAGTTCTGGAAATCTGTCCAGGCCAACAAGGATGAGATTAGGCTGGGTTTGCGGTTCTCAGTTGGCAATGGGTCCCCGGACCCAGTTTTGTTTGGACCCCTGGCTTGATGTGGAGCCTCTCCACATTCGGTTTCCGAGGCTCTTTGTGATTTGTGTCGACCCGGCTGTTCTTGTATCTGCGGCTGCTTTGGATGAGGGATGGAACATTGCATTCCGCCACTCATTCGGACCAGCCGAGGTGCAGGAATGGGCAGACTTGAGGGAAGTAGTCCCTTTTCCTCTGTCCCAGGATCCTGACACTGTTTCTTGGAGTCTTTCTCCTTCGGGAGAATTCTCCGTAAGTTTGGTTTACCAGGCGTTGTGTCGGCTGCCGGTTCTCCAGCGGTTATCCCCATTGTGGAAGGCGCCGATGCCCCTGAAGATCAAGATTTTCATGTGGCAGCTTCACAGAGATCGCTTACCTTCGGGGACCGAGGTGCTGAAACGCCATGGTCCGGGTAATGGCCTTTGCCCCCTTTGCCTCGTCCCGGAAACGGGAACGCACATCTTGTTCTCGTGCGTAGCAGCGCAAGCACTTTGGTGCTTTGTTCATGAGGCCCTGGGACCAGAGTGGGAGACCCATGACCTTGCAGAGTTTCTGCAGGTAAGTGCCACTCAGGTTGGCCGTAAGCGCTGATTGTTCTGGCTCATCTTCGAGGCTATGACGTGGACTCTTTGGACTACTCGCAATAAGATGGTGATTGAGCGAGTGTTCCCACGGCGTGCTTCTGACTCGTTCTTCAAATTTCTTGCCTTCTTGCAGCACTGGCATCCGCTCGCTAGGCCGAGAGATCGTGACTGACTTCAGCTCTATCTGGACGCTCTGCTGTCTTCCGCGCGCCGGCTCTCCGACCGTTCGTCTGCTTCGTAGCTTGCCCCTGTTGGACTTTTTATGTTTCTTCTTCTTTCTTTTGGGCGTGCTTGTGCTGTGGCCCCAGCAGGTTCTTTTTATGACTATGGTTGAGACGTGGCTGTATGGACGATTGCTTTATCTATAAAGCGGGGCGAAAGCCTGTTTCGAGAGAGAAGGCTGGGGTAATGAGATGTGAGTGTGAGCGTTGTGCCATGCGGTGAGAGTCAGAGAGTGAACTGCTTTTTTTAAGATGAGAAGAAAAGAAGCGGTTGTTTGCATTTTATAGGGAAAAACGATTGTTTGCTACGAGAGAAATGTCACATATTTTTTATATAGCGAAAAGTATCACATACTCTAGCAAGTCATTTCGGAGGCATAATTACCAAGAAGTGATTTACACGTGAGTCTGTAGTTTACTAAAATTGGGATGCGACTCGTTGTACTCAAAAGCGCGATGCCACTCACTCTGACAAAATATGATCACCTGCTTGAAGCGAGCAGCCGGCCAATGATTTTTTCTGAGGGACAATGAATTTATATTTTATGGGCTTATCTTTTTTCAATATGTGTTTATGTATATTCACATTTATAGAATATAGATAAAAACTGATGACTTTCGATGATGCTTTGAAAATATCGATTGAAAAAGCTTTATGATGGACGGACTGAAAACTCATCGAGTCTTATACAATTGGAAGAGATGCATACAAATAATTGTTCATCTTTATATATTTTTGCACATGATAATACAAAAAAGTGTATTTTATATGTTATTTTTGCATAGTCTGAGAGAGATGGAGATGTATTATGCCGATGTTCAAAAAGAATCCGTCGATAAAGTTGCTGATGCGATGTTGTTGGAAGGGACCAAAAATTCATCTATATATATATATATATATATATATATATATATATATAAATCAACACAAAAATTAGAAAGCCCGTGGTAAGACATGGCATTCTACTAGTCACTGTAGCAACGATGTAGTCCACATCAGATAGTGATGGCAGCGGTGGGCCATGAGAAAAATCTGGGCACGATAAACAACAAGTTTGGAGGACTTGAGGTCGTCGCTCCACTGGCAGTCAAGCTTGAGATAAGGCGTCAGAACTGGAAACTAACGTGATTGGTTCCTGTTTGCTAAGCTTGCAAGGAGGTTAAGGTGTCACAATTTAGAAAGCGATGGATCGGGTCAGCATCAGAATTTGAATACTGCTTCCTAGAATACTGTAAATCGTCGTATCAATCTAATATGATATGATGGCTCGGTAATTATTTGTCGAGTGTTTCATGTGGCTCCATCAATGTCGCAACAACCTCCACTTCAAATTCCGAGACATAGAGTTCCCACAGGCTATGCGATCTCATCTGCGACCTCTGAGTGCATGCCGAAATGCACTCGGCAAAGACGCCGGCACTAAAAAGAATGAATTTTGCTGTAGTGTGATGTTCGAGCATACTCTGGATATTGTGTCGTTGCCAAGACCGATTGTAATTGGTATCATCTTGATGTTAATATATTATCATTAAAAAAACTACATATATGCATGTGATTAGAAAATGATGGAATGCAGCAGCATGATAATGATATTTCCTCCAGTTTAAATTACTTGTATTATAGTAGCAATTACCCTGGAAGACACGCATTTCCATATCAATTCTTGTCAATATTTTCCCGCAATTTTTTTCCAGGTACTTTTATCTCCATATTGAATACATACAAGTCTACTTGACTCGCTCCAAAAAATATCTTGGAAAAACAAAGAAACGAGCCATGACCGCACAAAACATCATGGATGCACAATTATAACAAAAAAACTTAATTGAGAACGAGAATCTTGGACCAATAAACGGTTCACATGTTCCTTTGTGTACATCGAAATCGCTGAGACATGTCCCACACCAACTCCAAAGATCTATGCGACTATGTCCGATTCCAACCGAAAAGTATCGGGTAGAACAAGGGGCCACTCTCTGGGATTGGAGACTGGGCATGCCACAATGCACCTGTCCAGCTCAGACAACGATGGCAGCGGTGTGTGGTGAGAAAAAGCTGGGCACACGATAAGTGACAAGGTTGGCGGCCTCGAGGTCTTTGCTCTTTTTTTAAAATGAAAGGAGGATTACCTCGGCCACTGCATCTGGGCGATGCATGCAATCATTTTATTAATTATTCATAAAGGCCATATAAAATAGTACCACAGTTTGTCCAAAGCCACCATCTTAGCAACAACTGTCGCTACTACTAACCACTTGATGA
Source organism: Triticum aestivum (assembly GCF_018294505.1). Classification (NCBI taxonomy): domain Eukaryota; kingdom Viridiplantae; phylum Streptophyta; class Magnoliopsida; order Poales; family Poaceae; genus Triticum; species Triticum aestivum. The sequence goes on along the minus strand of NC_057797.1, from coordinate 777,308,014 downwards.
AGGGGTGCTGATAGTCCGAGCCTAATACCAAACAGACATCACACCAAAGCCTTATATCTAAACCGGAGGCCCCAACCGAGCCACATACTGGGTTTGGAATACAAACCGGTCCAACGCACTCTCATGTGTCGTCACCGCCGTCTTCCACCAATTCATCTTCAAAGCAGAACTAACACACCGACCTTGCCAGGCCTCTCTGCCATCGATGCCACCATGACGCCAGACAGCGTCTTCCTCCTGCGCGATGTTGGAACCGTAGCATGCAATTTCAAAAAAATTCCTACGATCACGCAAGATCTATCTAGGAGATGCATAGCAACGAGAAGGGTAGACTGTGTCCACGTAACCTCGTAGACCGAAAGCGGAAGCTTTAACTTAACACGGTTGATGTAGTCGAACGTCTTCTCGAATCAACCGATCAAGTACCGAATGTACGGCACCCCCGAGTTCTGCACACGTTTAGCTCAATGACGTCCCTTGAACTCTTGATCCAGTAGAGGCACGAAGGAGTCGATGAATTCCGTCAGCAGGACTGTGTGATGACGGTGTTGGTAAAGTGATCCGCGCAGGGCTTCGCCTAAGCACTACGACAATATGACCGGAGGAGTAAACGGTGGAGGGGGCACCGCACACGGCTAAACAATTGATGTGTCTCCAAGGGGTGCCCTGCCCACGTATATAAAGGAGGGAGAGGAGGAAGCCGGCCACCAAGGGAGCGTGCCAAGCGGGGGAGTCCTACTAGGACTCCAGTCCTTGTGGATTCGCCCCCCCTTTTTTTTCCTTCTTTCGGAAGGGGAAAGGGGGAAAGGAGAGGGTGTAGGAGAAGGAAAGGGGGGCGCTGCCCCATTCCCTAATCCAATTCGGCCTCCTCCCTTGTAAGGGGCTTGGGCTGGCTAGCCTCCCTCCAATGGCCCATATCTTTCCCCGGGGGTTTCCGCTAACCCCTCCGGTACTCCGGTATGTACCCGATACACTCCAGAACCCTTCCGGTGTCCGAATACTACCTTCCAATATATCAATCTTTACCTCTCGACCATTTGGAGACTCCTCGTCATGTCTGTGATCTCATCCGGGACTCCACTAGTAGAAAACAGGGCTATGGTCCAGGCCGGCTCAGCCCATTAGTCCCGGTTCAGTGTAGAACCGGGACCAATGTGGGCATTGGTCCCGGTTCGTGAGCCCAGGGGGCCGGCCGGGCCACGTGGGCCATTGGTCCCGGTTCGTCTGGACCTTTTGGTCCCGGTTGGTGGGACGAACCGGGACCAATGGGCCTCGCTCCTGGCCCACCACCATTGGTCCCGGTTGGTGGCTTGAACCGGGACCAAAGGCTCCCCTTTAGTCCCGGTTCATGCCACCAACCGGGACCAATGAGGTGCCTATATATACCCCCTCGCGCAAGAGCAGAGCACAGTGCTCTGTTTTTTCTGGCCGAGGGGGAGAGGGCTTTGTGGTGCTCTAGCTCACCTCCTATGCACATGAGGTGTTCGATGGAATGCCCGAGCCACACTACTTAAGCTTTCTCCTCTCGAAGCTCGACCTCCAAGCTCCATTTTCCTCGAGATTTGTCTAGATTTAGCGGTCCGTCACGCCCCGTCCCCGTCTTCACCGCCGTCGATCACCCGCGCCGATCTCATCACCGACACCACCGTGGTGAGCCTCTTGTTCTTATCTTCTTTCTGAAAGGAAAAATATTCTTACTTGTATGTTTAGATAGATACTTGTATCATTTTCTTACATTTATTATTGCATCTTATATAGTGCGATGGTTTTGGTATCCGCCCCCGTCGGCCCTCGTCCTGTCTATGATTCGGATTTGGTATGTATATTATCTTTATAACTATTGGTTCATTTATTGTTTATGAAAATTATGCCGACCAACGTGACATAGATTTTATTTATCTAGGATGTATGTGAATCGGAAATGCCAACCGACCCTATTGTCGAGAGGTTAAATTTAGTTGAAGAAGAAAACAATTTGTTGAAGGAAAAAATAAAAAAAATTGAGGAGGAGAAGATGATATTGGAGTTGCATGTTGCGGATGTCGTCGATGATCACAAGATCAAGATGGATGCAATGCGCTTGAAGATTAGAAAGATTAGAAAATATGCCATTCATACCGAGGCTTGGTATCATTATGCCGTTGGATCAATTGTTACCTTGGTTGCGATTATGATCGCATTTGTTTTCGCATTGAAATGTTTTACATAGTTTCAATGTATGGTTTAATTAATTAGATGCTCTGGAGCTATATGTTGTTAGATGAGAACTATGTATGCACTTTGGTTTTAATGTGATGATGAACTTCTATTAATTTGGACACTTAATTATATATAATGCACGCAGATGAACCGGCAATGGATGTACGGTGACAGACACACCCGCGAGTACATTAAGGGCGTGCATGAGTTTCTCGATGCGGCTGAGGCAAACAAGCAGAATGGTTTTATGTGTTGTCCATGCACTGAATGTGGGAATACGAGGTCTTACTCTAACCGGAAAATCCTTCACTCCCACCTGCTTTACAAGGGTTTCATGCCACACTATAATGTTTGGACGAGGCACGGAGAAATAGGGGTTATGATGGAAGACGGCGAAGAAGAAGAGTACGATGACAACTATGTGCCCCCTGAATACGGTGATGCTGCAACGGGGGGAGCTGGTGAAGATCAAGAGGAACCAGACGATGTGCCCAATGATGCTGCCACGGGTGAAGCTGCTGAAGATCAAGAGGAACCAGACGATGTGCCCGATGATGATGATCTCCGCCGGGTCATTGTCGATGCAAGGACGCAATGCATTAGTCAAAAGGAGAAGCTGAAGTTCGATCGCATGTTAGAGGATCACAAAAAAGGGTTATACCCCAATTGTGAAGATGGCAACACAAAGCTCGGTACCGTACTGGAATTGCTGCAGTGGAAGGCAGAGAATGCTGTGGCTGACAAAGGATTTGAGAAGCTACTGAAAATATTGAAGAAGAAGCTTCCAAAGGATAACGAATTGCCCAACAGTACATACGCAACAAAGAAGGTCGTATGCCCTATAGGATTGGAGGTGGAGAAGATACATGCATGCCCTAATGACTGCATCCTCTACCGCGGTGCATACAAGGATCTGAACGCATGCCCAGTATGCGGTGCGTTGCGGTATAAGATCAGACGAGATGACCCTGGTGATGTTGACGGCGAGCCCCTCAGGAAGAGGGTTCCTGCAAAGGTGATGTGGTATGCTCCTATAATACCACGGTTGAAACGTCTGTTCAGAAACGAAGAGCATGCCAAGTTGATGCGATGGCACAGTGAGAGCCGAAAGAAAGATGGGAAGTTGAGAGCACCCGCTGACGGGTCGCAGTGGAGAAAAATCGAGAGAAAGTACTAGGATGAGTTTGCAAAGGACCCAAGGAATGTATGGTTTGCTTTAAGCGCGGATGGCATTAATCCTTTCGGGGAGCAGAGCAGCAATCACAGCACCTGGCCCGTGACTCTATGTATGTATAACCTTCCTCATTGGATGTGCATGAAGCGGAAGTTCATTATGATGCCAGTTCTCATCCAAGGCCCTAAGCAACCCGGTAACGAAATTGATGTGTACCTAAGGCCATTAGTTGAAGAACTTTTACATCTGTGGAATGGAAACGGTGTACGTACGTGGGATGAGCACAGACAGGAGGAATTTAACCTTAAGGCGTTGCTGTTCGTGACCATCAACGATTGGCCCGCTCTCAGTAACCTTTCAGGACAGACAAACAAAGGATACCACGCATGCACGCACTATTTAGATGACACTGAAAGTATATACCTAGACAAATGCAGGAACAATCTGTACCTGGGCCATCGTCGATTTCTTCTGACCAACCATCAATGTCGAAAGAAAGGCAAGCATTTCAAAGGCGAGGCAGATCACCGGAAGAAGCCCTCCATGCGCACCGGTGATCACGTGCTTGCTATGGTCAATGATTTACACTACGTAATCTTTGGAAAGAGTCCCGGTGGACTAGCTGTTCCGAATGAAGCTGAGGGACACGCACCCATGTGGAAGAAGAAATCTATATTTTGGGACCTACCCTACTAGAAAGACCTAGAGGTCCGCTCCTCAATCGACGTGATGCACGTGACGAAGAACCTTTGCGTGAACCTACTAGGCTTCTTGGGCGTGTATGGGAAGACAAAAGATACACCTGAGGCACGAGAGGACCTGCAACGTTTGCACGAAAAAGATGGCATGCCTCCGAAGCAGTATAAAGGTCCTGCCAGCTACGCTCTTACGAAAGAAGAGAAAGAAATCTTCTTTGAATGCCTGCTCAGTATGAAGGTCACGACTGGCTTCTCGTCGAATATAAAGGGAATAATAAATATGCCAGAGAAAAAGTTTCAGAACCTAAAGTCTCATGACTGCCACGTGATTATGATGCAACTGCTTCCGGTTGCATTGAGGGGGCTTCTACCGGAAAACGTCCGATTAGCCATTGTGAAGCTATATGCATTCCTCAATGCAATCTCTCAGAAGGTGATCGATCCAGAAATCGTACCAAGGCTAAGGAGTGATGTGGCGCATTGTCTTGTCAGTTTCGAGCTGGTGTTCCCACCATCCTTCTTCAATATCATGACGCACGTCCTAGTTCATCTAGTCGACGAGATTGTCATCCTGGGGCCCGTATTTCTACACAATATGTTCCCCTTTGAGAGGTTCATGGGAGTCCTAAAGAAATATGTCCGTAACCGCGCTAGGCCAGAAGGAAGCATCTCCATGGGCCATCAAACAGAGGATGTTATCGGGTTTTGTGTTGACTTCATTCCTGGCCTTAACAAGATAGGTCTCCCTAAATCGCGGTATGAGGGGAGACTGACTGGAAAAGGCACTCTTGGAAGAGACTCAATAATATGCAGGGACGGATATTCTTGGTCTCAAGCACACTACACAGTTCTACAGAACTCTACCTTGGTGACCCCGTATGTCGATGAACACAAGAACAGTCTGCGCTCCAAACACCCGGAGCAGTGCGACGACTGGATTACATGTGAACACATCAGGACTTTCAGCAGTTGGTTGGAAACACGTCTCAGAGGTGACAACACTATTTGTGATGAGTTGTACTTGTTGTCCAGGGGACCATCTTTGACTGTATTGACTTACAAAGGATACGAGATAAATGAGAATACATTTTACACGATCGCCCAAGATCAAAAGAGCACCAACCAAAACAGCGGTGTCCGCTTTGATGCAGCAACCGAGAGCGGAAAGGACACATATTATGGTTACATAGTGGACATATGGGAACTTGACTATGGACCTGATTTTAAGGTCCCTTTGTTTAAGTGCAAATGGGTCAATCTGTTAGGCGGCGGGGTACAGGTAGACCCACAGTACGGAATAACAACAGTGGATCTAAAAAATCTTGGGTACACTGACGAACCGTTCGTGCTAGCCAATGATGTGGCACAGGTTATCTATGTGAAGGACATGTCTACCAAACCGAGAAAAAGAAAAGATAAGGAAGCGAATACATCATACGATGAGCCAAAGCGCCACATAGTTCTTTTAGGAATAGGGACATCCTGGGAGTGGACGGCAAGACAGACATGGCTGAAGATTATGAAAAGTTTCATGAAATTCCTCCCTTCAATGTCAAGGCTGACCCAAGCATCCTGATAAACAATGAAGATTATCCATGGTTACGGCGCAATAAGCAAATGACACAAGCGAAGAAAAAGTGAAGACTTTCTCCCGCAACTATTATGATGATACCATGCCAAATTTGTAACAGACGAACATGCTACCATTGTCCGTTTTGTACATGCACATGCTATGTGGGTGAAATTATGATACCATCCCAACTTTCAACTTTTTCAGAGTTCATTTGAAATGCTTTCATGTCTTATGGTTTGAAACTTTGATACTTCGAAAGTGATTGTCCATTTTGTACACGAAGTGCATCAAGTTTTTGTCGTAACCCTCTCTACTTTTTGGAACATGCTATGTGGGTGAAATGATGATACCATGCCAACTTTCAACCTTTTCAGAGTTCATTTTGAAATGCTTTCCAATTTCAGAGTCATTTAGCTCAAAGAATGAATTAATAGCAAACAGAATAAACTACAAAACTTTTATGAAAATAAAAACAATCAATTAAAATATTATGTTATGATCAACTAAAATAAAACTATAATATTCTTCAATAGCAAAAAGAATATGATTTTTGTGACCTAAAATCAAACTATAAGTATTTAATTGTAAGTATAAAAAAAAAAATAGCAAAGAAGAAAAAATTTCTAATTTTATAGTAAAGTTATTCATAAACTAGTGATTCACACAAATTTTTAAAAATTCAAATTTAAACTATTTAAAATTTAAAACTAATGGCACTAAGAGAAAGTTTATAATTTTTGTGACCTAAAAGCAAAAAGAAATCACTAAAAAACTGTAAGTATTTAGTTGTAAGTAGAAATAAAAAATAAATAGAAAAAAAATTCTATTTTTATAGTAAAGTTATTCATAAACTAGTGATTCACACAAATTTTTAAAAATTCAAATTTAAACTATTTAAAATTTAAAACTAATGGCACTAACAGAAAGTTTATAATTTTTTTGACCTAAAAGCAAAAAGAATCACTAAAAAACTGTAAGTATTTAGTTGTAAGTAGAAATAAAAAATAAATAGAAAAAAATTCTATTTTTATAGTAAAGTTATTCATAAACTAGTGATTCACACAAATTTTTAAAAATTCAAATTTAAACTATTTAAAATTTAAAACTAATGGCACTAACAGAAAGTTTATAATTTTTGTGACCTAAAAGCAAAAAAGAAATCACTAAAAAAACTGTAAGTATTTAGTTTTAAGTAGAAATAAAAAAATAAAAAACCAAAAAAATATGGAAATAAAAAAGAAAAAACCAAAAAAAATGCCTCCTACTGGGCCTCCACGGCCTGAATACAACTAGAAACCCTACATGGGCCAGGATTCAGGCCCGCAGAAGGCCCAATAGGCCCACAGGCAGTAGCAAGTTTAGGCCCGAAAGCCTGCATTAGAGAGGAGCTCGAATGGGTAGGAACACCAGCGCTTATAAACCAGTGCCGGCGCCCTTCAGCTAGCGATGTGGGACTAAACTTTTGGGCTCGGGGCAGCAAAGGCCATTGGTCCCAGTTGGTGGCACCAACCGGGACTAAAGGGGGCATTGGTCCCGGTTCATGGCACCAACCGTGACCAATGCCCCCCTTTAGTCCCGGTTGGTTCCACCAACCGGGACCAAAGGCCGCCGCTTCCCGCCCTTTGGGCTGCTGGAAATTGGCCTTTGGTCCCGGTTCGTGGCACCAACCGGGACTAAAAGGGGCATTAGTCCCGGTTTGTGCCACCAACCGGGACCAATGCTCCGTCTATATAAGCCACACTTGTGAAAATTTTGGTTCAGTTTCTTCGATCCCGCCCCGACGTCGCCGTCAGGCTGCCCCTGTGCTCGCTTCGCCGTCGCCGCCGTTGCCCCTGCCCCGCCCCCGAGCGCGCCCTGCCTCGTCGTCATCGCCGGCCGCCCGTCCACCGCCCCCGAGCACCCCCTGCGCCGCCGAGCCCATCCGCCGCCCCGAGCACCCCCTGCGCCCCCGAGCCCATCCGCCGCCGCCGAGCGCGCCCCGCCGTCGCCCTCGCCCTCGCCGACCCCGAGCCCGTCCTCGTCGCCATCGCCCCCGACGCCGGCCGCCCGCGTCTCCTCCCCGATCCCTCCGGGAGAGGTAGCTACCGCCCCATCCTCCCCCCTTCCTTCCTTCCCTGCTCCTTAATTTGCAAAATATTGATATGATGTACATGTATGTATGTATGTATGTATGTATGAGTTGGTATGTATGTATGAGTTGGGGAGAAAGTTTATAATTTTTGTTCATATATACTGTACATGTATGTATGATGAATTTTGATATTTTTTTGTTCATATATAATGTAGATGTATATGTATGTATGGAATGATATCGATGGATGTATGTATATAGAACATTCGTAGAAAAAAATGCCCCCCTCCGATTCACTCGGGAACACTAACTATCTCGGAGAAAAAAATGTTATCGGGGAAAAAAATGTTATCGGGGTCGAGGGTCGTCGAACATGAGAGGAAGAAGAGGATAAAAAAGAAGAGGAAGAAGAAAAAAAAAGAGGAGAAGAAAGAATAGAGGAGCTTCTCCTCTATTCTTTCTTCTCCTCTTTTTTTCTTCTTCTTCATCTTTTTTTTATCGGGAGGGGTCGACGGTCGCCTAGGGGTCGAGGGTGGGGGGGGGTCGAGAACGCCGGACATTCATGAGAGAGGCGAGGAAGAAGGGGAAGAAGAGGGAGAAGAAGAGGAGAGGAAGAAGAGGAAGTCTTCTCCTCTATTCTTTCTTCTCTTCTTTTTTTCTTCTTCTTCCTCTTTATTTTATCGGGAACGAGGGTCGTCGAGAGGTCGAGGAGCGGTAGAGGATAATGTTGGGGAACGTAGCAGAAATTCAAAATTTTCCTATGTGTCACCAAGATCTATCTATGGAGAAACTAGCAACGAGGGGAAGGAGAGTGCATCTACATACCCTTGTAGATCGCTAAGCGGAAGCGTTCAAGAGAACGGGGTTGAAGGAGTCGTACTCGTCGTGATTCAAATCATCGATGATCAAGTGCCGAACGCACGACACCTCCGCGTTCAACACACGTACAGCCCGGTGACGTCTCCCACGCCTTGATCCAGCAAGGAGAGAGGGAGAGGTTGAGGAAGACTCCATCCAACAGCAGCACAACGGCATGGTGGTGATGGAGGAGCGTGGCAATCCAGCAGGGCTTCGCCAAGCACCACGGGAGAGGAGGACGACTTGGGAGAGAGGGAGGGCTGCGCCAGAACTTCGTCTTGAGCTCCCATGCGTCTCCCCACTATATATAGGGGTGGAGGGGCTGGTTTCTTGCCCTCCAAGTCCATTGGGGCATTGGCAAAGGTGGGAGGAAAGAAATCACATCATTTCCTTCCCCACCGATTGCTATCCCCCCTTTTTAGGGATCTTGATCTTATCCCTTCGGGATATGATCCTATTCCTTCTAAGAGGGGATCTTGGTGCGCCTTGACCAGGGGTGTGGGGCCTTTCCCCCACTACCCACGTTCATGTGGGCCCCCCCATGCAGGTGGGCCCAACTCCGGAACCTTCTAGAACCTTCCCGGTACAATACCGAAAAATCCCGAACATTTTCCGGTGGCCAAAATAGGACTTCCCATATATAAATCTTTACCTCCGGACCATTCTGGAACTCCTCGTGACGTTCGGGATCTCATCCGGGACTCCGAACAACATTCGGTAACCACATACAAACTTCCCTTATAACCCTAGCGTCATCGAACCTTAAGTGTGTAGACCCTACGGGTTCGGGAGACATGTAGACATGACCGAGACGTTCTCCGGTCAATAACCAACAGCGGGATCTGGATACCCATGTTGGCTCCCACATGTTCCACGATGATCTCATCGGATGAACCACGATGTCAAGGACTTAATCAATCCCGTATTCAATTCCCTTTGTCTATCGGTATGTTACTTGCCCGAGACTCGATCGTCGGTATTCAATACCTTGTTCAATCTCGTTACCGGCAAGTCACTTTACTCGTTCCGTAACACATCATCCCGTGATCAACTCCTTGGTCACATTGCGCATATGATGATGTCCTACCGAGTGGGCCCAGAGATACCTCTCCGTTTACACGGAGTGACAAATCCCAGTCTCGATCCGCATAAAACAATAGATACTTTCGGAGATACCTGTAGTGCACCTTTATAGTCACCTAGTTACGTTGTGACGTTTGATACACCCAAAGCACTCCTACGGTATCCAGGAGTTACACGCTCTCATGGTCAAAGGAAGAGATACTTGACATTGGCAAAGCTCTAGCAAACGAACTACACGATCTTTGTGCTATGCTCAGGATTGGGTCTTGTCCATCACATCATTCTCCTAATGATGTGATCCCGTTATCAACGACATCCAATGTCCATAGCCAGGAAACCATGACTATCTGTTGATCACAACGAGCTAGTCAACTAGAGGCTCACTAGGGACATATTGTGGTCTATGTATTCACACGTGTATTACGATTTCCGGATAATACAGTTATAGCATGAATAAAAGACAATTATCATGAATAAGGAAATATAATAATAACACTTTTATTATTGCCTCTAGGGCATATTTCCAACAGTCTCCCACTTGCACTAGAGTCAATAATCTAGTTCACATCGCCATGTGATTAACACTCACAGGTCACATCGCCATGTGACTAATACCCAAGAGTTTTAGGTTTGATCATGTTGCTTGTGAGAGAGGTTTTAGTCAACGGGTCCGAACCTTTCAGATCCGTGTGTGCTTTACAAATCTCTATGTCATCTCCTAGATGTAGCTACTACGCTCTATTTGGAGCTATTCCAAATAACTGTTCTACTTGGAGCTATTCTAAATTGTTGCCCCATAATACGTATCCGGTATCTCTTCTTAGAGCTATCCGGATAGGTGTTAAGCTTGCATCGACGTAACCTTTACGACGAACTCTTTTACCACCTCCATAATCGAGAAAATTCCTTAGTCCACCAGTTACCAAGGATAACTTTGACCGCTGTCTGTGATCCATTCATGGATCACTCTTGTACCCCTTGACTGACTCATGGCAAGGCACACTTCAGGTGCGGTACTCAGCATGGCATACTGTAGAGCCTATGTCTTAAGCATAGGGGACGACCTTCGTCCTTTCTCTCTATTCTGCCGAGGTTGAGCTTTAAGTCTTAACTTCGTACCTTACAACTCAGGCAAGAACTTCTTCTTTGACTGATCCATCTTGAATACCTTCAAGATCATGTCAAGGTATGTGCTCATTTGAAAGTATTATTAAGCATTTTGATCTATCCTTATAGATCTTGATGCTCAATGTTCAAGTAGCTTAATCCAGGCTTTCCATTGAAAAACACTTTCAAAATAACCCTATATGCTTTCCAGAAATTCTACGTCATTTCTGATCAACAATATGTCAACAACATATACTCATCAGAAATTCTATAGTGCTCCCACTCACTTCTTTGGAAATACAAGTTTCTCATAAACTTTGTACAAACCCAAAATCTTTTGATCATCTCATCAAAGTGTACATTCCAACTCCGAGATGCTTACTCCAGTCCTTAGAAGGATCGCTGGAGCTAGCATACCTTTTAGCATCCTTAGGATCGACAAAACTTTCCTGATTGTATTGCATACAACCTTTCCTTTCGAAAACTGGTAAGGAAACTTGTCTTGACATCCATCTGCCAGATTTCATAAATGCAGCTAATGCTAACATGATTCCGACGGACTTTAAGCATCGCTACGAGTGAGAAAATCTCATCGTAGTCAACTCCTTGAACTTGTCGGAAAACACTTCGCCACAAGTCGAGCTTCATAGATGGTGACATTACCATCCACGTCCGTCTTCTTCTTAAAAGATCCATTTATCTCAATGGATTGCCGATCATCGGGCAAGTCCATCAAAGTCCATGCTTTGTTCTGATATATGGATACTATCTCGGATTTCATGGCTTCTCACCATTTGTCGGAATTCGGGCCCACCATCGCTTCTCCATAGCTCGTAGGTTCATTGTTGTCTAGCAACATGACCTTCAAGACAGGATCACCATACCACTCCAAAGTAGTACGTGTCCTTGTCGTCCTACGAGGTTCGGTAGTGACTTGATCTGAAGCTTCATGATCACTATCATAAGCTTCCACTTCAATTGGTGTAGGTGCCACAGGAACAACTTCCTGTGCCCTGCTACACACTTGTTGAAGTGACGGTTCAATAACCTCATCAAGTCTCCACCATCTTCCCACTCAATTCTTTCGAGAGAAACCTTTCCTCGAGAAAGGACCCGATTCAAGAAGCAATCCATATTGCTTTCGGATCTGAATTAGGAGGTATACCCAACTGTTTTTGGGTGTCCTATGAAGATGCATTTTATCCGCTTTGGGTTCGAGCTTGTCAACCTGAAACTTTTTCACATAAGCGTCGCAGCCCCAAACTTTCAAGAAACGACAACTTAGGTTTCTCTAAACCATAATTCATACGGTGTCATCTCAACGGAATTACGTGGTGCCCTATTTAAAGTGAATGTGGTTGTCTCTAATGCCTAACCCATGAACAATAGTGGTAAATCGATAAGAGACATCATGGTACGCACCATATCCGATAGGGTGCAACTATGATGTTCGGACATACCATTACACTATGGTGTTCCAGGCGGAAGTTAATTGCGAAACGATTTCCACAATGTCTTAATTGTGTGCCAAAACTCGTAACTCAGATATTTATCTCTATGATCATATCATAGACATTTTATCCTCTTGTCACAATGATCTTCTACTTCACTCTGAAATTACTTGAACCATTCAATAATTCAGACCTGTGTTTCATCAAGTAAATATACTCAACATCTACTCGAATCATCTGTGAAGTAAGAACATAACGATATTCACTGCATGCCTCAGGACTCATTGGATTGGATACATCAAAATGTGTTACTTCCAACAAGTTGCTAACTTGTTCCATCTTACTGAAAACGAGGCTTTTCAGTCATCTTGCCCATGTGGTATGATTTGCATATCTCAAGTGATTCAAAATCAAGTGAGTCCAAACGGTCCATTTACATGGAGTTTCTTCATGCATATACACCAATAGACATGGTTTTCATGTCTCAAACTTTTCAAAACGAGTGAGTCCAAAGATCCATCAACATGGAGCTTCTTCATGCGTTTTATACCATTATGACTTACATGGCAGTGCCACAAGGAAGTGGTACTATCATTACTATCTTATATCTTTTGGCATGAAAATGTGTATCACTACGATCGAGATTCAATGAACCATTCATTTTAGGTGCAAGATCATTGAAGGTATTATTCAAATAAATAGAGTAACCATTATTCTCTTTAAATGAATAACCGTATTGCGATAGTCATAATCCAATCATGTCTATGCTCAACGCAAACACCAAATAACAATTATTCAGTTTTTAACACCAATCTCGATGGTAGAGGGAGCGTGCGATGCTTGATCATATCAATATTGGAAACACTTCCAACACATATCGTCAGCTCACCTTTAGCTAGTCTCCGTTTATACCGTAGCTTTTATTTCGAGTTACTAACACTTAGCAACTGAACCGGTATCCAATACCCTGGTGCTACTAGGAGTACTAGTAAAGTACACATTAACATAATGTATATCCAATATACTTCTATCAACCTTGCCAGCCTTCTCATCTACCAAGTATCTAGGGTAGTTCTGCTCCAGTGGCTGTTCCCCTTATTACAGAAGCACTTAGTCTCGGGTTCGGGTTCAACCTTGGGTTTCTTCATTGGAGCAGCAGCTGTTTTGCCGTTTCATGAAGTATCCCTTCCTGCCCTTGCCCTTCTTGAAACTAGTGGTTTCACCAACCATCAATAATTGATGCTCCTTCTTGATTTCTACTTTCGCGGTGTCAAACATCGCGAATACCTCAAGGATCATCATATCTATCCCTGATATGTTATAGTTCATCACGAAGCTCTAGCAGCTTGGTGGCAATGACTTTGGAGAAACATCACTATCTCATCTGGAAGATCAACTCCCACTCGATTTAAGTGATTGTTGCACTCAGACAATCTGAGCACAAGCTCAACGATTGAGCTTCTCTCCCTTAGTTTGCAGGCTAAGAAAATCGTCGGAGGTCTTATACCTCTTGACGTGGGCACGAGCCTAAAATCCTAATTTCAGCCCTCGAAACATCTCATATGTTTCGCGACGTTTCAAAAAACGTCTTTGGTGCCTCTACTCAAACCATTTATCTGAACTATCACGTAGTTATCAAAACGTGTATGTCCGATGTTCGCAACATCCACAGACGACGTTTGGGGTTCAGCACATTGAGTGGTGCATTAAGGACATAAGCTTTCTACTGTCCGCATAATCGCTACTGTCAACTTTCAACTATATTTTCTCTAGGAACATAACTAAACCAGTAGAACTATAGCGTGAACTACAACATAATTTGCAAAAGGTCTTTTGACTATGTTCAAGATAATTAAGTTCATCTTATGAACTCCCACTCAGATAGACATCCCTTTAGTCATCTAAGTGATTACATGATCCGAGTCAACTAGCCCGTGTCCGATCATCACATGAGACGGACTAGTTAACGTCGGTGAACATCTTCATGTTGATCGTATCTACTATACGACTCATGCTCGACCTTTCGGTCTCCGTGTTCCAAGGCCATGTCTGCACATGCTAGGCTCGTCAAGTTAACCCTAAGTGTTTTCGCTGTGTAAAATTGTCTTACACCCGTTGTATGTGAACGTAAGAATCCATCACACCCGATCATCACGTGGTGCTTAGAAGCGACGAACTGTAGCAACGGTGCACAGTTAGGGGAGAACACTTCTTGAAATTTTGTAAGGGATCATCTTATTTACTACCGTCGTCCTAAGTAAACAAGATGCATAAACATGATAAACATCACATGCAATCAAATAGTGTAGTGACATGATATGGCCAATATCATATAGCTCCTTTGATCTTCATCTTCGGGGCTCCATGATCATCTTGTCACCGGCATGACACCATGATCTCCATCATCATGATCTCCATCATCGTGTCTTCATGAAGTTGTCACGCCAACGACTACTTCTACTTCTATGACTAACGCGTTTAGCAATAAAGTAAAGTAGTTTACATGGCGTTCTTCAATGACACGCAGGTCATACAATAAATAAAGACAACTCCTATGGCTCCTGCCGGTTGTCATACTCATCGACATGCAAGTCGTGATTCCTATTACAAGAACATGATCAATCTCATACATCACATATATCATTCATCACATCCTTTTGGCCATATCACATCACAAAGCATACCCTGCAAAAACAAGTTAGACGTCCTCTAATTGTTGTTGCATGTTTTACGTGGCTGCTATGGGTTTCTAGCAAGAACGTATCTTACCTACGCAAAACCACAACGTGATATGCCAATTGCTATTTACCCTTCATAAGGACCCTTTTCATCGAATCCGTTCCGACTAAAGTGGGAGAGACTGGCACCCGCTAGCCACCTTATGCACCAAGTGCATGTCAATCGGTGGAACCTGTCTTACGTAAGAGTACGTGTAAGGTCGGTCCGGGCCGCTTCATCCCACAATACCGTCGAAACAAGATTGGACTAGTAACGGTAAGCATATTGAACAACATCAACGCCCACAACTACTTTGTGTTCTACTCGTGCAAAGAATCTACGCAATAGACCTAGCTCATGATGCCACTGTTGGGGAACGTAGCAGAAATTCAAAATTTTCCTACGTGTCATCAAGATCTATCTATGGAGAGACCAGCAACGAGTAGAAAGAGAATGCATCTACATACCCTTGTAGATCGCTAAGCGGAAGCGTTCAAGAGAACGGGGTTGAAGGAGTCGTACTCGTCGTGATTCAAATCATCGATGATCAAGTGCCGAACGCATGGCACCTCCGCGTTCAACACACGTACAGCCCGGTGACGTCTCCCACGCCTTGATCCAGCAAGGAGAGAGGGAGAGGTTGAGGAAGACTCCATCCAACAGCAGCACAACGGCGTGGTGGTGATGGAGGAGCGTGGCAATCCAGCAGGGCTTCGCCAAGCACCACGGGAGAGGAGGACGACTTGGGAGAGGGGGAGGGCTGCGCCAGAACTTTGTCTTGAGCTCCCATGCGTCTCCCCACTATATATAGGGGTGGAGGGGCTGGTTTCTTGCCCTCCAAGTCCATTGGGGCGTTGGCAAAGGTGGGAGGAAAGAAATCACATCATTTCCTTCCCCACCGATTGCTATCCCCCCTTTTTAGGGATCTTGATCTTATCCCTTCGGGATATGATCCTATTCCTTCTAAGAGGGGATCTTGGTGCGCCTTGACCAGGGGTGTGGGGCCTTTCCCCCACTACCCACGTTCATGTGGGCCCCCCCATGCAGGTGGGCCCCACTCCGGAACCTTCCAGAACCTTCCCGGTACAATACCGAAAAATCCCGAACATTTTCCGGTGGCCAAAATAGGACTTCCCATATATAAATCTTTACCTCCGGACCATTCCGGAACTCCTCGTGACGTCCGGGATCTCATCCGGGACTCCGAACAACATTCGTTAACCACATACAAACTTCCTTTATAACCCTAGCATCATCGAACCTTAAGTGTGTAGACCCTACGGGTTCGGGAGACATGTAGACATGACCGAGACGTTCTCCGGTCAATAACCAACAGCGGGATCTGGATACCCATGTTGGCTCCCACATGTTCCACGATGATCTCATCGGATGAACCACGATGTCAAGGACTTAATCAATCCCGTATTCAATTCCCTTTGTCTATCGGTATGTTACTTGCCCGAGACTCGATCGTCGGTATTCAATACCTTGTTCAATCTCGTTACCGGCAAGTCACTTTACTCGTTCCATAACACATCATCCCGTGATCAACTCCTTGGTCACATTGCGCATATGATGATGTCCTACCGAGTGGGCCCAGAGATACCTCTCCGTTTACACGGAGTGACAAATCCCAGTCTCGATCCGCATAAAACAATAGATACTTTCGGAGATACCTGTAGTGCACCTTTATAGTCACCCAGTTACGTTGTGACGTTTGATACACCCAAAGCACTCCTACGGTATCCAGGAGTTACACGCTCTCATGGTCAAAGGAAGAGATACTTTACATTGGCAAAGCTCTAGCAAACGAACTACACGATCTTTGTGCTATGCTCAGGATTGGGTCTTGTCCATCACATCATTCTCCTAATGATGTGATCCCGTTATCAACGACATCCAATGTCCATAGCTAGGAAACCATGACTATCTGTTGATCACAACGAGCTAGTCAACTAGAGGCTCACTAGGGACATATTGTGGTCTATGTATTCACACGTGTATTACGATTTCCGGATAATACAGTTATAGCATGAATAAAAGACAATTATCATGAACAAGGAAATATAATAATAACACTTTTATTATTGCCTCTAGGGCATATTTGCAACAGATAAACCTTAAATAGAAAGTATCGTCGGTGTGAGATACATGTACCGTCGGTGTCGGACACTACACCCACATCCCACAAGTGGCGCGGGCTTCGACGCCCACGTCACTTGTGGGACGTGGATGTAGTGTCCGACACCGAAGGCCACATGTATCTCACACCCACGATACTTGCTAGCTATTTAGGGTTTCCTCTACCGAAAAGAAGAGGAGAAATAAATAAGAAGAAGAAAAAAGAAGAAACAGAAGAGGAGAAGAAGAAAGGAATAGTGGAGAAGAAGAGAAAATAGAATATATTCTATTTTCTCTTTTCTCCACTATTCCTTTCTTCTTCTCCTCTTTTTTTTCTTCTTTTCTTCTTCTTCTTCTTCTTCTTCTTCTTCTTCTTCTTCTTCTTCTTCTTCTTCTTCTTCTTCTTCTTCTTCTTCTTCTTCTTCTTCTTCTTCTTCTTCTTCTTCTTCTTCTTCTTCTTCTTATTCTTATTAGCCAGAAGTTCCAGAACAACTTTGAAGAGCTTCGTACCATCATGCACATGTTACTTTCGCCTAATGATGAAGACATGGTTTTGTTGAATCCCTTGACACTAGGCAACCTCCCGACCCCTCGGCGATCCTATCGAACATGAGAGGAAGAAGAGGATAAAAAAAGAAGAGGAAGAAGAAAAAAAAGAGGAGAAGAAAGAATAGAGGAGATCTTCTCCTCTATTCTTTCTTCTCCTCTTATTTTTCTTCTTCTTCCTCTTTTTTTATCGGGAACGAGGGTCGTCGAGGGACATAGATGTAGTGTCGTCGTTGTCGATATATACCCCCTCCCGATAGCTTACTATGATTAGGTAGCTAGTTCTACGTTTGGCACTAATATATCCATATGTCATGTTTGAATAATAATTGCCATGTTGTAAATATTTGTAGAAACTATGGACACCGCCCTAGACGAAGCAACAAAAGAAGCGTTGTTGAGGGACATAATCGCAGAAGGAAGTGATGCCATCTCGTTGTTTCTCAACGAAACCGATGGTCTGGAAGGAGAGGGTTAACAAGCTGGCTACGGTGACCTAATGCCGGTGCAAGAAGAAGAACATGAGGACGGCTCCGGTGACCCAATGCCGGTGCAAGAAGGAGACCGTGATGACGACTCCGGTGACCGAACTGAGTCCGGCCAGGTATATATATTAGTTAAGCCTATGCTGACTAGCTGATTCATGCATTCATTGTTTTGGTATGTACACATATTAATTAAGTCTTTGTTCTTTTTTCTAGCCCTCCGAATCGAGCACAACTTCGGTAAAGAGACGAGGCCCGAAGAAAAAGTTGAGCTCGGATGAAAAGTTTGAGATCATAGCAATCGCGCCCGACGGCCAACCTATTGAACCCCTCCGGACAAAGAGCGCATTTGTTGCTCAGTGCGGGGTTCTGGTTAGGGACAAGATCCCGATAAGCATCCAGCAATGGTTTAAGCCGGCTACAGAAGACCCTGAGGTGTCTTATGTCAATGATATGCAGAAAAATGATGTTTGGACTGAGTTGAAGTCAAATTTCACCCTACCGCCTGAGGATAATCCAGAGAACCCAGTTAAAGAGAAATTAATCAAGTCTTTTGCTCTGAAGAGGATGGCAGAACTATTCAGGAGGTGGAAGAAAGAGCTGAATAAGTTTGTCGAGAATAATGAGACACCAGAATTCAAGGGCAGATATGAGAAGATCGGAGATCACTGGCCCGCATTTGTGGCCCACAAGACATCAGAAAAGAGTAAGAAGATGTCGGCGACAAACAAGCAAAATGCTGCGAAGAAGAAGCTTCACCATCGCACGGGGTCAGGTGGCTACCTCGTAGCCCGGCCTAAGTGGTCCAAGACTGAGAATGATCTGGTTCATAAAGGGATCGAACCAGAGACAATTAACTGGCCAGACCGTTGCCGGACTTGGTTCTTCGGGGCTGGCGGAACACTGGACCCTGTAACAGGGAAGTGCATTTGGACGAACGATCAAATGGACATACCAGTCAGTAAGCTTAAGCAGTATATTGAAGCAGCGCAGGAAGGGACGTTCTTTACAGACAGAGAGAACGACGAGCTCACAATGGCCCTCGGGAATCCTGAGCACCCTGGACGGACACGGGGCACGCCAGGCTCCATTCCGTGGAAGGTTGGGTTTCCGGACGCAGGCGGTTACAAATCCCATGAGAGGAGGAAAAAAGTGCAGCAGACCCAAATACAGGCGCTGCAAGCAAGGGTAGACGCGATAGAGGAACGAGAAGCAAATCGCAGCAAACGTACTGCCGAAGCCTCCCCCGAAGCTACCCCGCCACCTCAGCGCAGAAGCAGCGTGGCTCCACCGAGCTGCATCAGATGGAGCATGCCTTGACGGCTCCTACCAGCTATCCCATGGATGCTATAACGGAGTCTCAAAATTGCCACCTTATGACACAATGGATGAATTTGAAGGTCAAGGCGGCTGTTGGCTCTGTTTATCCTACTGAACCCGGCACAACTTTTCATTGCCGGCCAATTCCAGAAGGATATGCTAGGGTGATGGTGGATGAGATAACGGAGGGATTTGAGGACCTCCAGCTTGACCACCCTACCGGTGAAGGGGAGACTCGGCTGGGGTCTGCTCTGAACTCCATGCCTATGGCGGAAGGAGCTCATCAACCTTTCGAACTGGACGCCACCACCTCCTCCTCCTCCTCCGGCGAGTCAGGGCACTCCCCCTCCACCGCCTCCTCCTCCGGCGAGTGACGATCAGGGCCCTCGGCCGGCTCCTTCTCCGGCGCGTGGCGGCACTCCGCCTCCTTCTTCGCCTGCGCCGACGCGCCCGAGCAGCCAACCTCCTCCTTCTCCGCCTCGTCAGCAAGGGCGGAAGAGACCTGCCGCCGCTCCAGCTGCTCCGGCGCGTCGTAGTCCTTCTCCTCTGCCGCTTAAGCAAGTAAAGAAGACAACCGCTCCGTCTGCTCGGTCGACGTCTAGCAGTACAACCAGAGGCGGGAGGACATACAGATTCGGTCCTTCTTTGAAGACTCCAGAGAAGTTACCATATGAGAGGACCCTGGAGGAGAACGCCGAGATCGCGCGAGAAGAAGTGAGGAACTTCTTTGAAGGGGTGAAAGCAAAGAAACATCCACCTCCGGAGGAGAAGGTAGATCGGGTGAAAGTGAAGCGCACTCTGGCTGCCCTGACAAAACCACCGAAGTCTGATCCGCCGAAAGGAAACTATGACCGCATTATTGGAAAGGAATTTGCCGAAGCGGAGCGGTCGGGAAGTACTGTCAGTGATCAAAGGCTAAAAGAACGACGAGCTGGGAAACAAATTGCCCAGCTCGGCGAACAAGCAAAGCAATCGTGCCCCCCGCTCAAGGTGCCTAGCCACAACGTCGATAATGATCCGAGGATGGTGCCCGGTTATAGAAATCTTGCAGATTACCTGCCCGACGAAGTACATTATGAACCCATGGAGGTGCAAATACAAAGATACGAGTACGGGAAGCCTCTCGTCAAAGATGAAAGATCTCTATCAACGATGATGCGAAGATTGCATGATTGGTACTTGAAAATCTGCAGAGACTCTGGGGGGAGGAGTACTTTGTATGTGAAAGTTAAAAAGGAGCATGACCTCGTTGGAATTGATCTTTTGCCTGTTCCATTTGAGGAGTTCTATC
Source organism: Triticum aestivum (assembly GCF_018294505.1). NCBI lineage: Eukaryota > Viridiplantae > Streptophyta > Magnoliopsida > Poales > Poaceae > Triticum > Triticum aestivum. The sequence goes on along the minus strand of NC_057797.1, from coordinate 777,287,319 downwards.
AGTTTTTCAATCAATTGGCCCTCGATAAAACAACGATCGCCTGCTACTGTCTGTAAGTAGTACTACTTCTGTCATTAAGTTTCTCTATATAGCTTAGCTCTTTCATTGCATGTATTTATAATCATCCTCACTATATTATGCAGATTGAAGATCGCCGAATTGAAGAAAAGACAAGTCGGTGATATTGGGTTCATTAACACACATCTCATAGATGCAACTCAGGTTAAACTTCATGTCGCAGCTACCGAGGCTAACTTGCTACGATCGTTCGTAATAAATCAAAACAAAGATATAATACTCTTTCCTTACAACTTCAGGTGAGTGTTACTGTCTTGTGCGTATTCGGTTTCCCTTATATATTAGTCAAGGTTATAGTAATGTAATTCATGAGTTATGCATGTGTGTGCAGTTTCCACTATATTCTCCTAGAGATTAAGCTTGAGCAGGGAGTAGTAACCGTCTTGGACTCTAAACGAAAAGATCCCAAGGAGTATGCGGACATGACTGAAATCCTCAAGAAGTAAGTTAAATCGATCATTATCCACCATATCAGCAACTTTGTTCATTTCCTGATATCAAGTAATTGTTTTCTTTGTCCGGCAGGGTTTGGAGAAAATTCACCAAAACAGTTCTGGGACTGCCGAAGGAGCTGGAATTTAGACACCCGAAAGTAAGTACTATAGTAGCATGTTCCGCGCATCTCCTAGTGATTCAAGCGCTAGTTTCATCAATACCATTTAGCATTCTTGCTTATCAGTTTGATTGACCTCTATTTCTTGTAAAGTGGTTGTGGCAGGAACAAGGGAATGATTTCTGTGGATACTACATCTGCGAGTCCATCTGCCACACGACCTGTGAGCGGGGCGGGTACTCTAACGAACAATATGAAGTACATAAATAACAACATTCACAATTTTATTTTATTACCATCATTTGTGTTGAGTTTCATTCATTTATATATATATATATATATATATATGTATTGACCCCCTTCTTCAAATTAGATGTTTCAGAAGCGGGATGAACTCCTAGCACCAGCTCGCATGCGAGCAATTCAAGAGGAATTGGCGGCATTCTTTCTTGACCACGTGATCCCTGAAGACGGAGAATTCTATGTGGACCCTGAGTCCGTATGATTATATTTGTAAGAGATAATTATTGTATATATGTAGCCGGTAGTGTCAGATAGATATACGAGAACTTGTTGTTCGACCAATCTCTCGGAGAAGGAGAGGTGGTCGATATCACTTCTCTCTGTATATATGCATATATGTTCATGACGATCTTCTATTTCCTTCGTTTGCTTACTAGCTAGCTAGCGTGTCTAGTCCTCTCTATATACGTATGTATAGTACGTAGCGTCGACCAAGCACGGACATAACAGAGGACACTTCTCTCTATTAATTATAACTAGCTAACACAATATATGAAACACCTAAATTAACCCCCAAAACCCCCAACCCCCCCCCCTTTCAAAAAAAAAACAAAAACCCCAGCCACAGAAGTGCTGACGCGTGGATGCCTATTGGTCCCGGTTGGTGCCACCAACCGGGACCAAAGGGTCTCCTGACTGGGCTCTGCGCACTGCCCACATGGAGGGCCTTTAGTCCCGGTTCTGGATTGAACCGGGACTAAAGGGGGGAGGTATTACTACCGACACTTTAGTCCCGGTTCCGGAACCGGGACTAAAGGCCCTTACGAACCAATAGAGGAACCTGGATGCTCATATTGGCTCCCACATATTCTACGAAGATCTTTATCGGTCGAACCGTTATGACAAAATACGTTATTCCCTTTGTCATCGGTATGTTACTTGACCGAGATTCGATTGTCGGTATTTTCATACCTAGTTCAATCTCGTTACCCGCAAGTCTCTTTTCTCGTTCCGTAATAGATCATCCCGCAACTAACTCATTAGTCACATTGCTTGCAAGGCTTATTATGATGTGCATTACCGAGAGGGCCCAGAGAAACCTCTCCGATACTTGGAGTGACAAATCCTAATCTCGATCTATACCAACCCAACAAAACACCTTCGGAGATACCTGTAGAGCATCTTTATAATCACCCATTTATGTTGTGACATTTGATAGCACACAAGGTATTCCTCCGGTATTCGGGAGTTGCATAATCTCATAGTCAAAGGAACATGTATAAGTCATGAAGAAAGCAAGAGCAATGAAACTGAACGATCAACATGCTAAGCTAACGGATGGGTCTTGTCCATCACATCATTCTCCTAATGATGTGATCCCATTCATCAAATGACAACACATGTCTATGGTTAGGAAACTTAACCATCTTTGATTAACGAGCTAGTCTAGTAGCTGATTCGTCTCCGCCGTATCTACTTTTCCAAACAGTTTTGCCCTTGTTTTGGACTCTAACTTGCATGATTTGAATGGACACTAGTAGAAAAGGGGGCAACGGTCCAGGCCGGGTCAGCCCATTAGTCCCGGTTCAGTCTAGAACTGGGACCAATGGAGGAATTGGACCCGGTTCGTGAGCCCAGGGGGCCGGTCGGGCCACGTGGGCCATTGGTCCCGGTTTGTCTGGACCTTTTGGTCCCGGTTGGTGGGACGAACCGGGACCAATGGGCCTGGCTCCTGGCCCACCACCATTGTTCCCGGTTGGTGGCCTGAACCGGGACCAAAGGCTCCCCTTTAGTCCCGGTTCATGCCACGAACCAGGACCAATGAGGTGCCTATATATACCCTCGCCCGCGAGCAGAGCACTCTAGTGCTCTGTTTTTCTCTGGACGGTGAGGGGAGGGCTTTGTGGTGCTCTAGCTCACCTCCTATGCACATGAGGTGTTCGATGAAATGCCCGAGCCACACTAGTTAAGCTTTCTCCTCTCGAAGCTCGGCCTCAAAGCTCCATTTTCCTCGAGATTTGTCTAGATTTAGCGGTCCGTCATGCCCCACCCCCATCTTCACCGCCGTGGATCACCCGCGCCGATCTCATCACCAACACCACCATGGTGAGCCTCTTGTTCTTATCTTCTTTCTGAAAGGAAAAATATTCTTACTTGTATGTTTAGATAGATACTTGTACCATTTTCTTACTTTTATTATTGCATCTTATATAGTGCGATGGTTTTGGTATCCGCCCCCGTCGGCCCTCGTCCTGTCTATGATTCGGATGTGGTATATATATTATCTTTATAACTATTGGTTCATTTATTGTTTATGAAAATTATGCCGACCAACGTGACATAGATTTTATTTATCTAGGATGTATGTGAACCGGAAATTCCAACCGACCCTATTGTCGAGAGGTTAAATTTAGTTGAAGAAGAAAACAATTTCTTGAAGGAAAAAATAAAAAAAATTGAGGAGGAGAAGATGATATTGGAGTTGCATGTTGCGGATGTCGTCGATGATCACAAGATCAAGATGGATGCAATGCGCTTGAAGATTAGAAAGATTAGAAAATATGCCATTCATACCGAGGCTTGGTATCATTATGCCGTTGGATCAATTGTTACCTTGGTTGCGATTATGATCGCCTTTGTTTTCGCATTAAAATGTTTTACATAGTTTCAATGTATGGTTTAATTAATTAGATGCTCTGGAGAGCTATATGTTGTTAGATGAGAACTATGTATGTACTTTGGTTTTAATGTGATGATGAACTTCTATTAATTTGGACACTTAATTATATATAATGCACGCAGATGAACCGGCAATGGATGTACGGTGACAGACACACCTCCGAGTACATTAAGGGCGTGCATGAGTTTCTCGATGCGGCTGAGGCAAACAAGCAGAATGGTTTTATGTGTTGTCCATGCACTAAATGTGGGAATACGATGTCTTACTCTAACCGGAAAATCCTTCACACCCACCTGCTTTACAAGGGTTTCATGCCACACTATAATGTTTGGACGAGGCACGGAGAAATAGGGGTTATGATGGAAGACGACGAAGAAGAAGAGTACGATGACAACTATGTGCCCCCTGAATACCGTGATGCTGCAACGGGGGGAGCTGGTGAAGATCAAGAGGAACCAGACGATGTGCCCAATGATGCTGCAACGGGTGAAGCTGCTGAAGATCAAGAGGAACCAGACGATGTGCCCGATGATGATGATCTCCGCCGGGTCATTGTCGATGCAAGGACGCAATGCGAAAGTCAAAAGGAGAAGCTGAAGTTCGATCGCATGTTAGAGGATCACAAAAAAGGGTTGTACCCCAATTGCGAAGATGGCAACACAAAGCTCGGTACCGTACTGGAATTGCTGCAGTGGAAGGCAGAGAATGCTGTGCCTGACAAAGGATTTGAGAAGCTACTGAAAATATTGAAGAAGAAGCTTCCAAAGGATAACGAATTGCCCGACAGTACATACGCAGCAAAGAAGGTCGTATGCCCTCTAGGATTGGAGGTGGAGAAGATACATGCATGCCCTAATGACTGCATCCTATACCGCGGTGCATACAAGGATCTGAACGCATGCCCGGTATGCGGTGCATTGCGGTATAAGATCAGACGAGATGACCCTGGTGATGTTCACGGCGAGCCCCACAGGAAGAGGGTTCCTGCGAAGGTGATGTGGTATGCTCCTATAATACCACGGTTGAAACGTCTGTTCAGAAACGGAAAGCATGCCAAGTTGATGCGATGGCACAGTGAGGACCGTAAGAAAGACGGGAAGTTGAGAGCACCCGCTGACGGGTCGCAGTGGAGAAAAATCGAGAGAAAGTACTGGGATGAGTTTGCAAAGGACCCAAGGAACGTATGGTTTGCTTTAAGCGCGGATGGCATTAATCCTTTCGGGGAGCAGAGCAGCAATCACAGCACCTGGCCTGTGACTCTATGTATGTATAACCTTCCTCCTTGGATGTGCATGAAGCGGAAGTTCATTATGATGCCAGTTCTCATCCAAGGCCCTAAGCAACCCGGCAACGACATTGATGTGTACCTAAGGCCATTAGTTGAAGAACTTTTACAGCTGTGGAATGGAAATGGTGTACGTACGTGGGATGAGCACAGACAAGAGGAATTTAACCTAAAGGCGTTGCTGTTCGTGACCATCAACGATTGGCCCGCTCTCAGTAACCTTTCAGGACAGACAAACAAAGGATACCACGCATGCACACACTGTTTAGATGACACTGAAAGTATATACCTGGACAAATGCAGGAAGAATGTGTACCTGGGCCATCGTCGATTTCTTCCGACCAACCATCAATGTCGAAAGAAAGGCAAGCATTTCAAAGGCGAGGCAGATCACCGGAAGAAGCCCGCCATGCGTACCGGTGATCACGTACTTGCTATGGTCAATGATTTACACGTAATCTTTGGAAAGGGTCCCGGCGCACTAGCTGTTCCGAATGACGCTGAGGGACACGCACCCATGTGGAAGAAGAAATCTATATTTTGGGACCTACCCTACTGGAAAGACCTAGAGGTCCGCTCTTCAATCGACGTGATGCACGTGACGAAGAACCTTTGCGTGAACCTGCTAGGCTTCTTGGGCGTGTATGGAAAGACAAAAGATACACCTGAGGCACGGGAGGACCTGCAACGTTTGCACGAAAAAGACGGCATGCCTCCGAAGCAGTATGAAGGTCCTGCCAGCTACGCTCTTACGAAAGAAGAGAAAGAAATCTTCTTTGAATGCCTGCTCAGTATGAAGGTCCCGACTGGCTTCTCGTCGAATATAAAGGGAATAATAAATATGCCAGAGAAAAAGTTCCAGAACCTAAAGTCTCATGACTGCCACGTGATTATGACGCAACTGCTTCCGGTTGCATTGAGGGGGCTTCTACCGGAAAACGTCCGATTAGCCATTGTGAAGCTATGTGCATTCCTCAATGCAATCTCTCAGAAGGTGATCGATCCAGAAATCGTACCAAGGCTAAGGAGTGATGTGGCGCAATGTCTTGTCAGTTTCGAGCTGGTGTTCCCACCATCCTTCTTCAATATCATGACGCATGTCCTAGTTCATCTAGTCGACGAGATTGTCATTCTGGGGCCCGTATTTCTACACAATATGTTCCCCTTTGAGAGGTTCATGGGAGTCCTAAAGAAATATGTCCGTAACCGCGCTAGGCCAGAAGGAAGCATCTCCATGGGCCATCAAACAGAGGATGTCATCGGGTTTTGTGTTGACTTCATTCCTGGCCTTAAGAAGATAGGTCTCCCTAAATCGCGGTATGAGGGGAGACTGACTGGAAAAGGCACTCTTGGAAGTGACTCAATAATATGCAGGGACGGATATTCTTGGTCTCAAGCACACTACACAGTTCTACAGAACTCTACCTTGGTGACCCCGTATGTCGATGAACACAAGAACAGTCTGCGCTCCAAACACCCGGAGCAGTGCGACGACTGGATTACATGTGAACACATTAGGACTTTCAGCAGTTGGTTGGAAGCACGTCTCAGAGGTGACAACACTGTTTGTGATGAGTTGTACTTGTTGTCCAGGGGACCATCTTTGACTGTATTGATTTACAAAGGATACGAGATAAATGGGAATACATTTTACACGATTGACCAAGATCAAAAGAGCACCAACCAAAATAGCGGTGTCCGCTTTGATGCAACAACCGAGAAGGGAAAGGACACATATTATGGTTACATAGTGGACATATGGGAACTTGACTACGGACAAGATTTTAAGGTCCCTTTGTTTAAGTGCAAATGGGTCAATCTGTCAGGAGGCGGGGTACATGTAGACCCACAGTACGGAATGACAACAGTGGATCTGAAAAATCTTGGGTACACTGACGAACCGTTCGTCCTAGCCAATGATGTGGCACAGGTTATCTATGTGAAGGACATGTCTACCAGACCGAGAAAAAGAAAAGATAAGGAACGAATACATCATACGATGAGCCAAAGCGCCACATAGTTCTTTCAGGAAAAAGGGACATCCTGGGAGTGGAGGGCAAGACAGACATGTCTGAAGATTATGAAAAGTTTCATGAAATTCCTCCCTTCAATGTCAAGGCTGACCCAAGCATCCTGATAAACGATGAAGATTATCCATGGTTACGGCGCAATAATCAAATGACACAAGCGAAGAAAAAGTGAAGACTTTCTCCCGCAACTATTATGATGATACGATGCCAAATTTGTAAATGACGAGTATGCTATCCCAACTTTTTCAGAGTTCATTTGAAAACTATGAATTTAGGTCGAATTTTCTCTATAGGTGCATCTATGTTCATTTTTTAGTAAAGTTAATCACAAACTTGTGATTCACACAAATTTCAAAGAATTCAAATTTTAACTATTTAAATTTGAAAACTAATGGCACTAACAGAAAGTTTATAATTTTTCTAAAACTAATGGCACTAACAGAAAGTTTATAATTTTTATGACCTAAAAGCAAAAAGAATTAAAAATAAAGCAAAAAACAAAAGAAAATAAATAATACAGAAAACAAAACAAAAAAACTGGAAAAAAATAAAAATAGCAACAATAAGTATTTTGTTGTAAGTAGAAACAAAATAAAATAAATAAAGCAACAAAGAAAACAAAAAAACTAAAAAAGTGTTTTCAAATTTGAAAACTAATGGCACTAAGAGAAAGTTTATAATTTTTCTAAAATCAAAAGCAAAAAGAATTAAAAAATAAAGCAAAAAACAAAAGGAAATAAATAATGCAGAAAACAAAACAAAAAAACTGGAAAAAAATAGGGCTCGCGCCTGGCCCATGACCATTAGTCCCGGTTTGTGCCACAAACCGGGACTAAAGGGTCGGCCCCGTTGCACCCAGAGTTTAGTCCCACCTCGCCAACCGAAGGGCGCCCACGCCTGTTTATAAGCCCGTCCCACTCTGCGTTGTTGAGCTCCTCTCAAAGTGAAAATAGATGCCCCTATACAGGAAATTGGACCTAAATTCATAATGAATTTCTCTGAAATTCATAGAAATTGATTATGAATTTAGGTTTAATTTTCTCTATAGGTGCATCTATGTTCACTAACAGAAAAGTTTATAATTTTTGTGACCTAAAAGAAAAAGAAATCACTAAAAAACTATAAGTATTTAGTTCGAAGTAGAAATGAAAAACTAAATAGCAAAAAAGAAAAAAATGCCTATAATATTTGTTATGACTAACTAAAATTACCAAATTGAGTATAATGATAAAACACAGTAATATTAAATAGCAGGAAAAAGAATGACTCAAAAATCAATTTTTGTAGTAAAGTTATTCATAAACTAGTGATTCACACAAATTTTAAAAAATTCAAATTTAAACTATTCTAATTTTAAAACTAATTGCACTAACAGAAAGTTTATAATTTTTGTGACATAAAATAAAAAAGAAATCACTACAAAACTATAAGTATTTAGTTCTAAGTAGAAATGAAAAAAAATAGCAAAAAAATGCCACCTACTGGGCCACCACGGCCTGAATACGACTAGAAACCCAACCATGGGCCAGGATTCAGGCCCGTAGCAGGCCCAGTAGGCCCACAGGCTTTGCAGTGACAGATTAGGCCCGAAAGCCTGCAGTTGAGAGGAGCTCGAGAGGGTGGGCGCAACAGCGCTTATAAACCACTCCCGAGCCCTCTCAACTAGCGAGGTGGGACTAAACTTTTGGGCGCGGGGCAGCACAAGGCCATTGGTCCCGGTTGGTGGGATGAACCGGGACCAAAGGGTGGCATTGGTCCCGGTTCGTGGCACAAACCGTGACCAATACCCACCTTTAGTCCCGGTTGGTGCCACCAACCGGGACCAAAGGCCGCCACTTCCTGCCCTTTGGGCTGCTGAAAAGAGGCCTTTGGTCCCGGTTGCTGGCACCAACCGGGACTAAAGGGGGCATTGGTCCCGGTTTGTGCCACGAACCGGGACTAAAGGCCTGGGTATATAAGTAGCACTTAGGAAAATTTGATGAACTCATCGCCAGTTGCCCCCCGGCCCACCCGACGAAGCTGAGGACATCGACGCCGCCAGGCTGCCCCGACGCCGTCCGCCGCCCCTGCCGTCGCCCCCGACCGCGCCGTCACCGTCGCCCGTCCCTCGCCGTCGCCGACGTCGTCCCCGAGCCCGCGCACCCCTGCCCTCGCCCCCGAGCGCGTGCGCCTCCGCCGTCCCCGAGCCTTCCTCGTCGCCGACGCCACCTCGCGGTGAGCACCGCCCCGTTCCCCTGCTCCTCCCCCTGTACTGGCCGCCGCCGTCGCGCGCTGCCATCGCGCCGCCGCCCCTGCCCTTCGCTGCCGCCGCCCCTGCCCTTATTTTTTTAGTTTAATTTTTTTCATATGTGTATGTATATTGTATATGTGTATGTATAATGTATATGTGTATGTGTTTGTATATGTGTATGTATATGTGTATGTATAATGTATATGTGTATGTATATGTGTATGTGGTTAGTTTAATTTTTTTTGTTCATAGAAATTTTGTTCATATATATATATATAAAGTTTTTTGTTCATAGAAAGTTTTTTGTTCATATATAGAAAGTTAGAAGAAAATTTAGAATATGCTAAAATTTAGAAGAAAAAGAAGGATAGGAAAGAAGAAAATAAGAAGGGGAAGAAAGAAGAAGAGGAGAGGAAGAAGAGGAGAAATAAATAAGAAGAGGAAAAAAGAAGAAAAAGAAGAGGAGAAGAAGAAAGGAATAGAGGAGAAGAAGAAAAAAATAGAAATTTCTATTTTTTTCTTCTTCTCCTCTATTCCTTTCTTCTTCTCCTCTTTTTTTTAATTTTTTTCTTCGATCTTATCCTCTATTCCTTTCTTCTTCTCCTCTATTCCCTCTCCCGATAACTTCAACACGAGGGGGGTCGATATACCCCTCGGATAACTTCGACATGAGGGGCGGTCGATATATATACCCCCTCTCGACTGTGATAACTTATACCGCGGGAGCACCCCCCGACCCTCTCGCTCGACCAAAACTCTCGAGGACACCCAAACCCTAGAAAAAAATGATGTCGGTCTCCTACCCCCTCCCGCCACGCCCCTACCCGACAAACTCTCTCGAGGCCACCCCAAACCCTTGAAGCGTTGTCGAGGCCACACCAAACCCTAGAGAAGCAGCGTCGAGGCCACTAATTAATATATATGATTCCTTACTAAGATTAGCTAGCTAGTTCTACGTTTGCCACTAATATATCCATCTTTCATGTTTGAATAATAATTGCCATGTTGTAAATATTTGTAGAAACTATGGACACCGCCCGAGATGAAGCAAAAGAAGCGTTGTTGAGGGACATAATCACAGAAGGAAGTGATGCTGTCTCGTTGTTTCTCAACGACACCGATGGTCTGGAAGGAGAGGGTGAAGAAGCCGGCTCCGGTGACCTAATGCCGGTGCAAGAAGGAGAACGTGAGGACGGCTCCGGTGACCCAATGCCGGTGCAAGAAGGAGACCGTGATGACGGCTCCGGTGACCGAACCGAGTCCGGCCAGGTATATATATTAGTTAAGCCTGTGCTGACTAGCTAATTGATGCATTCATTGTTTTGGTATGTACACATATTAATTAAGTCATTGTTCTTTTTTCTAGCCCTCCGGATCGAGCAAAACTGAGGTAAAGAGACGAGGCCCGAAGAAAAAGTTGAGCTCGGATGAAAGGTTTGAGATCATAGCAATCGCGCCCGTCGGCCAACCGATTGAACCCATCCGAACAAAGAACACATTTGTTCCTCAGTGCAGGGTTCTGGATAGGGAAAAGATCCCGATCAGCATCCAGCAATGGTTAAAGCCGGCTACAGAAGACCCTGAGGTGTCTTACGTCAATGATATGCAGAAAAATGATCTTTGGACTGAGCTGAAGTCAAATTTCACCCTACCGCCAGAGGATGATCCGGAGAAGCCAGTTAAAGAGCAATTAATCAAGTCTTTTGCTCTTAAGAGGATGGCAGACCTATTCAGGAGGTGGAAGAAAGAGTTGAATAGGTTTGTCGATAAAAAAGAGACACCAGAATTCAAGGGCAGATATGAGAAGAGTAGAGATCACTGGCCCGCATTTGTGGCCAACAAGACATCAGAAAAGAGTAAGAAGATGTCGGCGACAAACAAGAAAAATGCTGCGAAGAAGAAGCTTCACCATCGCACGGGGTTAGGTGGCTACCTCATAGCCCGGCCTAAGTGGGCCAAGGCTGAGAATGATCTGGTTGAAAAAGGGATCGAACCAGAGACAATGAACTGGCCAGACCGTTGCCGGACTTGGTTCTTCGGGGCTGGCGGAACCTTGGACCCTGTAACAGGGAAGTGCATTTGGACGGACGAGCAACTTGACATACCCTTGAAGATGCTTCGGTACTATATTGATGCAGCGCAGAAAGGGACGTTCCTTCCAGACAGAGAGAACGACGAGCTCACAAAGGCCCTCGGAAATCCTGAGCACCCTGGACGGACACGAGGCACGCCAGGCTCCATTCCGTGGAAGGCTGGGTTTCCGGACGCAGGCGGTTACAAAAGCCACGAGAGGAGGAAAAAAGTGCAGCAGACCGAACTGCAGGCGCTGCACGCAAGGGTACAAGCGATAGAGGAACGAGAAGCAAATCGCAGCAAACGACTTGCCGAAGCTTCCCCTGAAGCTACCCCGCCATCTCAGCGGAGAAGCAGCGTGGCTTCCACCGAGCTGCTTCAGCCGGAGCTTGTCTTGACGGCTCTTGCCAGCTATCCCGTGGATGCTATCACGGAGGCTCAAAATTGCCACCTTATGACGCAATGGATTAATATGAAGGTCAAGGTGGCTGTTGGCTCTGTTTTTCCTAATGAACCCGGCGCAACTTTTCACTGCCGGCCGATTCCAGAAGGATATGCTAAGGTGATGGTGGATGAAATAACGGAGGGATTTGAGGACCTCCCGCTTGACCACCCTACCAGAGAAGGGGAGACTCGGCTGGGTTCTTCTCTGAAGACTCCATGCCTATGGCGGAAGGAGCTCATCAACCTTCCGAACTGGACGCCTCCTCCTCCTCCTCCTCCTCCGGCGAGTCAGGGCACTCCGCCTCCTCCACCGCCTCCTCCTCCGGTGAGTGACGATCAAGGCCCTCGGCCGGCTCCTTCTCCGGCGTGTGGCGGCACTCCGCCTCCTTCTCCGCCTGCGCCGGCGCGCCCGAGCAGCCAGCCTCCTCCTTCTCCGCCTCGTCAGCAAGGGCGGAAGAGACCCGCCGCCGCTCCGGCAGCTGCTCCGGCGTGTCGTAGTCCTTCTCCTCCGCCTCGTAAGCAAGTAAAGAAGACAGCCGCTCTGTCTGTTTGGCCGGCGTCTAGCAGTACAGCCAGAGTCGGGAGGACATACAGATTCGGTCCTTCTCTGAAAACTCCAGAGAAGTTACGATACGAGAGGACCCCGGAGGAGAACGCGAAGATCGCGCGAACCGAAGTGGATGACTGGTTTCAAGGGTTGAAAGCAAAGAGACATCCACCTCCGGAGGAGAAGGTAGATCCGGTGAAAGTGAAGCGCACTCTGGCTGCCCTGGCAAAACCACCCAAGTCTCCGCTGAAAGGCAACTATGAGCGCATTATTGCAAAGACATGGGCCGAAGCGGAGCGGTCGGGAAGTACAGTCAGTGATCAAAGAATGAAAGAACGACGAGCAGCTGGGAAACAAATTGCCCAGCTCGGCGAACAGGCGAAGCAATCGTGCCCCCCGCTCAAGGTGCCTAGCGACATCGTCGATCCGAGGATGGTGCCCAGTTATAGCAATCTTGACGATTACCTGCCCGACGATGTACATTATGATCCCATGGAGGTGCAGATACACAGATACGAGTACGGGAAGCCTCTCGTCAAAGATGAAAAATCTCTAACAACGATGATGCGAAGATTGCATGATTGGTACTTGAAAATCTACAGAGAGTCTGGGGGGAGGAGTACTTTGTATGCGAGAGTTAAACCGGAGCATGACCTCGTTGGAATTGAACTATTGCCTATTCCATTTGAGTTCTATCAGTTTTTCAATCAATTGGCCCTCGATAAAGCAACGGTCACCTGCTACTGTCTGTAAGTACTACTACTTCTGTCATTAAGTCTCTCTATATAGCTTAGCTCATTCATTGCATGTATTTATAATTATCCTCACTATATTATGCAGATTGAAGATCGCCGAATTGAAGAAAAGACAAATCGGTGATATTGGCTTCGTTAACACATATCTCATAGATGCAACTGAGGTTGAACATCGTCCCGAAGATACCGAGGCCAACTTGCTACGATCATTCAAAATAAATGAACACAAAGATATAATACTCTTTCCTTACAACTTCAAGTGAGTGTTACTGTCTTGTGCATATTCGGTTTCCCTTATATATTAGTCCAGGTTATAGTAATGTAACTGATGAGTTATGCATGCGTGCGCAGGTTTCACTATATTCTTCTAGAGATTAGGCTTGAGCAAGGAGGTTAAGGTGTCACAATTTAGAAGAGCGATGGATCGGGTCAGCATCACAATTTGAATACAGCTTGCTAGAATACTGTAATTCGTCGTATCAATCTAATATGATATGATGGCTCGGGTAATTATTTGTCGAGTGTTTCATGTGGCTCCATCAATGAAGCAACAACCTCCACTTCAAGTTTCGAGACATAGAATTCCCACAGGCTATACAATCTCACCTGCGACCTCCGAGTGCATGCCGAAATGCACTCGGCAAAGACGCCGGCACTCAAAAGAACGAATTTTGCTGTAGTGTGATGTTCGAGCATACTCTGAATCTAGTGTCGTTGCCAAGACCGATTGTAATTGGTATCATCTTGATGTTAATATATTATCATTAAAAAAACTACATATATGCATGTGATTAGAAAATGATGGAATGCAGCAGCATGATAATGATATTTCCTCCTGTTTTAATTACTTGTATTATAGTAGCAATTACCCTGGAAGACACGGCATTTCCATATCAATTCTTGTAAATATTTTCCCGCAATTTTTTTCCAGGTACTTTTATCTCCATATTGAATACATACAAGTCTACTTGACTCGCTCCAAAAAATATCTTGGAAAAACAAAGAAACGAGCCATGACCGCACAAAACATCATGGAAGCGCAGTTATAACAAAAAAACTTAATTGAGAACGAGAATCTTGGACCAATAAACGGTTCACATGTTCCTTTGTGTACATCGAAATCGCTGAGACATGTCCCACACCAACTCCAAAGATCTATGCGACTATGTCCGATTCCAACCAAAAAGTATCGGGTAGAACGAGGGGCCACTCTCTGGGAATGGAGACTGGGCATGCCACAATGCACCTGTCCAGCTCAGACAACGATGGAAGCGGTGTGTGGTGAGAAAAAGCTGGGCACACGATAAGTGACAAGGTTGGCGGCCTCGAGGTCTTTGCTCTTTTTTTTAAATGAAAGGAGGATTACCTCGGCCACTGCATCTGGGCGATGCATGCAGTCATTTTATTAATTATTCATAAAGACCATATAAAGTAGTACCACAGTTTGTCCAAAGCCACCATCTTAGCAACAACTGTCGCTACTACAAACCACTTGATAAAGGGGTGCTGATAGTCCGAGCCTAATACCAAATAGACATCACACCAAAGCCTTATATCTAAAACTGGAGGCCCCAACGAGCCACATACGGGGTTTGGAGTACAAACCGGTCCAACGCACTCTCATGTGTCGTCACCGCCGTCTTCCACCAATTTATCTTCAAAGCAGAACTAACACACCGACCTTGCCAGGCCTCTCTGCCATTGATGCCACCATGACACCAGACAGCGTCTTTCTCCTGCGCGATGTTGGAAACGTAGCATGCAATTTCAAAAAAATTCCTACAATCACGCAACATCTATCTAGGAGATGCATAGCAACGAGAAGGGTAGAGTGTGTCCACGTACCCTCGTAGACCGAAAGCGGAAGCTTTAACTTAACGCGGTTGATGTAGTCGAACGTCTTCTCGAATCAACCGATCAAGTACCGAATGTACGGCACCTCCGAGTTCTGCACACATTTAGCTCAACGACGTCCCTCGAACTCTTGATCCAGTAGAGGCACGAAGGAGTCGATGAGTTCCGTCAGCAGAACTGTGTGATGACGGTGTTGGTAAAGTGATTCGCGCAGGGCTTCGCCTAAGCACTACGACAATATGACCGGAGGAGTAAACGGTGGAGGGGGGCACCGCACACGGCTAAACAATTGATGTGTCTCCAAGGGGTGCCCTGCCCACGTATATAAAGGAGGGAGAGGAGGAGGCCGGCCACCAAGGGGGCGCGCCAAGGGGGGGGAGTCCTACTAGGACTCCCGTCCTTGTAGGATTCGCCCCCCCTTTTTTTCCTTCTTCCGAAAGGGGAAATGGGGAAAGGAGAGGGAGTAGGAGAAGGAAAGGGGGGCGCTGCCCCCTTCCCGAATCCAATTCGGCCTCCTACCTTGTAAGAGGCTTGGGCTGGTTAGCCTCCCTCCTATGGCCCATATCTTTCCCCGGGGGTTTCCGCTAACCCCTCCGGTACTCTGGTATGTACCCGATACACTACAGAACCCTTCCGGTGTCCGAATACTACCTTCCAATATATCAATCTTTACCTCTTGACCATTTCGAGACTCCTCTTCATGTCTGTGATCTCATCCGGGACTCCGAGCAAATTTCGGTCACCAAAACACATAACTCATAATACAAATCATCATCGAACGTTAAGCGTGCGGACCCTACGGGTTCGAGAACTATGTAGACATGACCGAGACACCTCTGCGGTCAATAACCAATAGCGGAACCTGGATGCTCATGTTGGCTCCCACATATTCTACGAAGATCTTTATCGGTCGAACCATTATCACAAAATACGTTATTCCCTTTGTCATCGGTATGTTACTTGCCCGAGATTTGATTGTCGGTATTATCATACCTAGTTCAATCTCGTTACCGACAAGTCTCTTTACTCGTTCCGTAATAGATCATCCCGCAACTAACTCATTAGTCACATTGCTTGCAAGGCTTATTATGATGTGCATTACCGAGAGGGCCCAGAGATACCTCTCTGATACTTGGAGTGACAAATTCTAATCTCGATCTATCCAACCCAACAAAACACCTTCGGAGATACCTGTAGAGCATCTTTATAATCACCCATTTATGTTGTGACATTTGATAGCACACAAGGTATTCCTCCGGTATTTGGGAGTTGCATAATATCATAGTCAAAGAACATGTATAAGTCATGAAGAAAGCAAGAGCAATAAAACTGAACGATCAACATGCTAAGCTAACGGATGGGTCTTGTCCATCACATCATTCTCCTAATGATGTGATCCCATTCATCAAATGACAACACATGTCCATGGTTAGGAAATTTAACCATCTTTGATTAACGAGCTAGTCTAGTAGCTAATACGTCTCTGTCGTATCTACTTTTCCAAACACTTTTGCCCTTGTTTTGGACTCAAATTTGCATGATTTGAATGGAACTAACCCGGACTGACGCTGTTTTCAGCGAAATTTCCATGGTGTTATTTGTATGCAGAAACAAACGTTCTCGGAATGACCTGAAACTCCACGGAGATTATTTTTGGAAAATATAAAAAATACTGGCGAAAGAATCAGGCCAGGGGCCCACACCCTTTCCGCGAGGGTGGGGGTTGCGCCCCCTGCCTCGTGGGCCCCATGGTGTAATGAGATGTGAGTGTGAGCGTTGTGCCATGCGGTGAGAGTCAGAGAGTGAACTGCTTTTTTTAAGATGAGAAGAGAAGAAGTGGTTGTTTGCCTTTTATAGGGAAAAACGATTGTTTGCTATGAGAGAAATGTCACATATTTTTTATATAGCGAAAAGTATCACATACTCTAGCAAGTCATTTCTGAGGCATAATTACCAAGAAGTGATTTACACGTGAGTCTGTAGTTTACTAAAATTGGGATGCGACTCGTTGTACTCAAAAGCGCGATGCCACTCACTCTGACAAAATATGGTCACCTGCTTGAAGCAAGCAGCCGGCCAATGATTTTTTCTGAGGGGCAATGAATTTATATATTATGGGCTTATCTTTATTCAATATGTGTTTATGTATATTCACATTTATAGAATATAGATAAAAACTGATGACTTCCGATGATGCTTTGAAAATATCGATTGAAAAAGCTTTATGATGCATGGACTGAAAACTCATCGAGTCTTATACAATTGGAAGAGATGCATACAAATAATTGTTCATCTTTATATATTTTTGCACATGATAATACAAAAAAGTGTATTTTATATGTTATTTTTGCATAGTATGAGAGAGATGGAGATGTATTATGCCGATGTTCAAAAAGAATCCGTCGATAAAGTTACTGATGCGACGTTGTTGGAAGGGACCAAAAATTCATCTAGTTATATATATAATATATATATATATATATATATATATATATATATATATAAATCAACACAAAAATTAGAAAGCCCGTGGTAAGACATGACATTCTACTCGTCACTGTAGCAACGATGAAGTCCACATCAGATAGTGATGGCAGCGGTGGGCCATGAGAAAAATCTGGGCACGATAAACACCAAGTTTGGAGGACTTGAGGTCGTCGCTCCACTGCCAGTCAAGCTTGAGATAAGGCGTCAGAACTGGAAACTAACGTGATTGGTTCCTGTTTGCTAAGGTTGCAAGGAGGTTAAGGTGTCACAATTTAGAAGAGTGATGGATCGGGCCAGCATCAGAATTTGAAAACTACTTCCTAAAATACTGTAATTCGTCGTATCAATCGCTGAGACATGTCCCACACCAACTCCAAAGATCTATGCGACTATGTCCGATTCCAACCGAAAAGTATCGGGTAGAACAAGGGGCCACTCTCTGGGATTGGAGACTGGGCATGCCACAATGCACCTGTCCAGCTCAGACAACGATGGCAGCGGTGTGTGGTGAGAAAAAGCTGGGCACACGATAAGTGACAAGGTTGGCGGCCTCGATGTCTTTGCTCTTTTTTTTAAATGAAAGGAGGATTACCTCGGCCACTGCATATGGGCGATGCATGCAGTCATTTTATTAATTATTCATAAAGACTATATAAAATAGCAGTCATTTTATGAATTATTCATAAAGACTATATAAAATAGTACCACGGTTTGTCCAAGCCACCATTTTAGCAACAACTGTCGCTAGTACTAACCACTTGATGAAGGGGTGCTGATAGTCCGAGCCTAATACCAAACAGACATCACACCAAAGCCTTATATCTAAAACCGGAGGCCCCAACCGAGCCACATACTGGATTTGGAGTACAAACCGGTCCAACGCACTCTCATGTGTCGTCACCGCCGTCTTCCACCAATTCATCTTCAAAGCAGAACTAACACACCGACCTTGCCAGGCCTCTCTGCCATCGATGTCACCATGACGCCAGACAGCGTCTTCCTCCTGCGCGATGTTGGAAACGTAGCATGCAATTTCAAAAAAATTCCTACGATCACGCAAGATCTATCTAGGAGATGCATAGCAACGAGAAGGGTAGAGTGTGTCCACGTACCCTCGTAGACCGAAAGCGGAAGCTTTAACTTAACGCGGTTGATGTAGTCGAACGTCTTCTCGAATCAACCGATCAAGTACCGAATGTACGGCACCTCCGAGTTCTGCACACGTTTAGCTCAATGACGTCCCTCGAACTCTTGATCCAGTAGAGGCACGAAGGAGTCGACGAGTTCCGTTAGCAGGACAGTGTGATGACGGTGTTGGTAAAGTGATCCGCGCAGGGCTTCGCCTAAGCACTACGACAATATGACCGGAGGAGTAAACGGTGGAGGGGGGCACCGCACACGGCTAAAGAATTGATGTGTCTCCAAGGGGTGCCCTGCCCACGTATATAAAGGAGGGAGAGGAGGAGGCCGGCTACCAAGGGGGTGCGCCAAGGGGGGGAGTCCTACTAGGACTCCAGTCCTTGTAGGATTTGCCCCCCCCCCTTTTTTTCCTTCGTCCGACAGGGGAAAGGGGGAAAGGAGCGGGAGTAGCAGAAGGAAAGGGGGGCGCCGCCCCCTTCCCTAATCCAATTTGGCCTTCTCCCTTCTAAGGGGATTGGGTTGGTTAGCCTCCCTCCTATGGCCCATATGGCCCATATCTTTCCCTGGGGGGTTCCGCTAACCCCTCCGGTACTCCGGTATGTACCCGATACACTCCGGAACCCTTTCGGTGTCCGAATACTACCTTCCAATATATTAATCTTTACCTCTCGGCCATTTCGAGACTCCTCGTCATTTCTGTGATCTCATCCGGGACTCTGAGCAAATTTCGGTCACCAAAACACATAACTCATAATACAAATCGTCATCGAACGTTAAGCGTGCGGACCCTACGGGTTCGAGAACTATGTAGACATGACCGAGACACCTCTGCGGTCAATAACCAATAGAGGAACCTAGATGCTCATATTGGCTCCCACATATTCTCCGAAGATCTTTATTGGTCGAACCATTATGACAACATACGTTATTCCCTTTGTCATCGGTATGTTACTTGCCCGTGATTCGATTGTCGATATTTTCATACCTAGTTCAATCTCGTTACCGGCAAGTCTCTTTACTCGTTCCGCAATAGATCATCCCGCAACTAACTCATTAGTCACATTGCTTGCAAGGTTTATTATGATGTGCATTATCGAGAGGGCCCAGAGATACCTCTCTGATACTTGGAGTGTCAAATCCTAATCTCGATCTATGCCAACCCAACAAAACACCTTCGGAGATACCTGTAGAGCATCTTTATAATCACCCATTTATGTTGTGACGTTTGATAGCACACAAGCTATTCCTCCGGTATTCGGGAGTTGCATAATCTCATAGTCAAAGGAACATGTATAAGTCATGAAGAAAGCAATAGCAATAAAACTGAACAATCAACATGCTAAGCTAACGGATGGGTCTTGTCCATCACATCATTCTCCTAATGATGTGATCCCATTCATCAAATGACAACACATGTCTATGGTTACGAAACTTAACCATCTTTGATTAACGAGCTAGTCTAGTAGAGGCTGATACGTCTCCGTCGTATCTACTTTTCCAAACACTTTTGCCCTTGTTTTGGACTCTAACTTGCATGATTTGACTGGAACTAACCCGGACTGACGCTATTTTCAGCAGAATTTCCATGGTGTTATTTATGTGCAGAAACAAACGTTCGGAATGACTTGAAACTCCACGGAGATTATTTTTGGAAAATATAAAAAATACTACCAAAAGAATCAAGGCCAGGGGGCTCACACCCTTTCCACGAGGGTGGGGGGCGCGCCTGCCCCCCTGCCTCGTGGGCCCTATGGTGCTCCACCGACCTCTACTCCAACTCCATATATTCACGTTCGGGGAGAAAAAAATCAGAGAGAACGATTCATCGCGTTTTACAATACGGAGCCACCGCCATGCCCTAAACTCTCTCGGGAGGGCTGATCTGGAGTCCGTTCAGGGCTCCGGAGAGGGGAATCCGTCGCCGTCGTCATCATCCACCATCGTCCATCACCAATTTCATGATGCTCACCGCCGTGCATGAGTAATTCCATCGTAGGCTTGCTGGACGGTGATGGGTTGGATGAGATTTACCATGTAATCGAGTTAGTTTTGTTAGGGTTTGATCCCTAGTATCCATTATGTTCTGAGATTAATGTTGCTATGACTTTGCTATGCTTAATGCTTGTCACTAGGGCCCGAGTGCCATGATTTCAGATCTGAACCTATTATGTTTTCATGAATATGTGTGAGTTCTTGATCCTATATTGCAAGTCTATAGTCACCTACTATGTGTTATGATCCGGCAACCCCGAAGTGACAATAATCGGGACCACTCCCGGTGATGACCGTAGTTTGAGGAGTTCATGTATTGACTATGTGTTAATGCTTTCTTTCGGTACTCTATTAAAAGGAGGCCGTAATATCCCTTAGTTTCCAATAGGTTATAACTGTTACATGATGAACCGCATCCGACATAATTATCCATCACCGATCCAATGCCTACGAGCTTTTCCTATATTGTTCTTCGCTTATTTAATTTTACGTTGCTATTGTTACAATCACTACCAAACTAAAAAAATATTACTTTTGCTACCGTTACCACTACTATCATACTACTTTGCTACTAAACACTTTGCTGCAGATATTAAGTTTCTAGGTGTGGTTGAATTGACAACTCGGCTGCTAATGCTTGAGAATATTCTTTGGCTCCCCTTGTGTCGAATCAATAAATTTGGGTTGAATACTCTACCCTCGAAAACTGTTGCGATTCCCTATACTTGTGGGTTATCAAGACTATTTTCTGGCGCCGTTGCCGGGGAGCATAGCTCTATTCTTTGAGTCACTTGGGATTTATATCTGCTGGTCACTATGAAGACCTTGAAAGACGAGAAAACTAAAATTTATCCCTCAACTACGAGGGGAGGTAAGGAACTGCCATCTACCTCTGCACTTGATACTCCTTCTGTTTTGAGTAAGCTTGCGACACCTAAACCTGCTTCTGCTATTAATTCTGATATGTCGCATGTTATTGATGATGCCACTTCTGCTATGCATGATACTTATGATGAAACTACTTCTATGCTTGTTGATACTACTGTGCCATTGGGTGAATTTCTTGATGAACAACTTGCTAGGGAAAGAGAGAATGAAATTATTGAAACAGATAATCTTGAAGGAGACGAGTACTGAGAGAGCTGCTTCTAGAGAGGAGGCTAAGCTGGAGCAACTGGTGGTAGACTTGAACACTCCATTGTATGATGGTTGCAATCCTGAGGTGACCCGCTTGAGTTTCACGCTCCAACTCCTGAAGACGAAGGCTAAAAACAAATGGACCGACACTAGCCTCGATGAGCATCTCAAGTACCTAAAGGATGTTCTTCCCGAGGGTAATCTATGTCCTAGTAGTGTTGATGAGGCCAAGAAGATCGTGTGCCCTCTTGATCTGCCACAGGTTAGATCTGGGAGCTTGACTACTCTGGACTGCACAACACGACGATGTTCCGTGTCAGATGGGCTAAGAATGTCGAAAGAGAAAGCCGGATTTTCACTACCATGACTATACCCGACGCCAAGAGCGCTACCGTGAACGCTATCGCAAAAAACGAGCCATGGGTACACGCTAAGCACGTGACACAATGCTTCTTAATAACCGACCCATGCAATCCCAGTCATGTTGTCGTGAGGAAAGGCAAAAGAAACATCATTGGAATGGATGGAGTCGCCAACGAGGAAGACTATGATCAGTACGGCAACCCAATGAGGGAAGATGACGATGATGATGAAGTATACGTCAAAACAAGAATCAATACTACATTACCAAAGAAAAATCGTACTCCACGGAAAAGGCAAAGTCACAATGAGGGGCTCAATTATTCTTCGACGAACAAGAAGGGAAAGAAGCTGACTCAAAAACGAAAACGTCAGCGCTGAGGAATCGGTCAAATGATGTAATATATATATATATATGTTCCTATTTTGTATACACACTTAATTAGCCATTATTATGCATGGGTCAAATGATGTAATATATATATGTTCCTATTTTGTATACACATTTAATTAGCCATTATTATGCATCGGTCCAATGATGTAATATATATATGTTCCTATTTTGTATACGCATTAAAGTCGCCATTATTATGCATGGGTCCAATGATGTAATATATATGTTCCTATTATGCTGAGGAAAAGAAAAAAGGGAAAGAGCTACAGCTAGTCAAGGTAGCAGTAGCGCTTTAGTGAAAAAGAGCTACAACTAGTCAAGGTAGCAGTAGCGGTTTTTGCAGAAAATCGCTATAGCTGCTCGTAATAGTAGTAGCGCGTTTTGTGTAAACGCGCTACTGCTACGTCCACTTAACCCAAAATTCTCCCCCTTCCTGCTTCATCCCGCCTCTTTTCCCCCAAATCCCCACTCTCTTCCCCGGCCCCGTCGCACCGCCGCGCCCGCCCTCGACCCCGGCGCGCCCGCCCCCGGCGCGCCCGACCCCGGCGCGCTCGCCCCTGACCCCACCGCCCCCGACCCAGGCACGCTCGCCCCCGGCACCGGCGCTCGCCCCGACCCATCAGCCCTCGCCTCCCTCCTCTGCTTCCTCCCTTCCCAACCTCGGCCGTCGTCGGGCCTGCCTCCTCGCCCTGCACCCTCTGTAAACCACCCCCCCTCTCTCTCTGCTAGCTAGGGTTAATTTACTTAGGTTTTACTTATGTTTAATTAGGTTATCTATTTAGTTATGAATTTAGGTAGGTTTCAAAATTTGCTGAATTTATATGCAAATTTGAACTGGGCATGTGATATGTGGATTTGTCATGTTTTGGACATGTCATGTTTTGTTAAATGATCCGAGTGGCCTATGTTAAATGATCCGAGTGGCCTATGTTATGCCGGAATGTTGATTCATTTCCGTTCCGGTGAATTTCAGGCACTCGATATGTCCATTTTTAGCAAAGGTCATGCCGAAATTTCCCGTGAATAAAGGCATGATTTGTGCTACATAGTTGGCATATCGAGTGCTGGCACATAGATTTATTTTTTATCTCATTTCTCATTTATTCATACTTTTACAAATAAATGAGGACACTTAATCATAGGAAACATGTCGAACAACGAAGAAACTGGGCCTTCTGACCAAGATGCAGACGGGATGGATTATGAGGGTGAACAAGCCTACCTCGACTTTTTGACTGCTAAGCAAGGTTTGCAGGTCCGCCTCGATGATGGTACTGACGCCGACACCGACACCGACGGCGCCGGCACCGATGGCGGCGCCGAGACCGCTGGGGAAGGTACCGGCGCGGAAGATACCGGCGCTGATTCCGGTACCGAAAAGAGGAAGCATAAGAAGCAGAGGATCCGAAAACCTAACAAACTAGGGATTGGACGACTTGTGATCACAAAGATGGCACCTGGCAAGTTTGAGCCGTTAGAGCCGGAAGAACCTCGCAAGTGCTATGGGAACCAAGTAGGATGCATCCTACGAGAATGCACGAGCATCAACGACGATGACTTAAGGAGTAAAGAACATTTGACGCAGTTGCTCCTAACGAAGTTGCACAAGAGATTCAAGTTCCCCGACCGGGATGATAACATAGAACAACCGTGGGATGATCTGAAGATGAAAAAGATTAACAATCACGCCATGGGCATGTTCAGCAATGATTTGGCCTCCTGGAAATCGAGGGTGAAACGAGCTATTGAGGCTGAGGAACCCCTGTCCAAGATTTTGGAGGAAAATCCGACACTTACGGAAGAGGAGTTTGAAAAGTTCAAGGACACTTGCGCTACCGAGGACGCCAAGGCTAAGGCTGCGAAATTCAAGAGCCTTCAGCTAAGGAACACGGGGAAGCATCGCCTCGGAAGCCGTGGCTACCTCGGTAAAAGGCCCATATGGGATAAGGAGGACGCGGAACATGAAGCCGCGGGTCTCCCAGACCCCTTCGCGAAGTTCACCAACCCCTTTGAGCATGACTTCATCAGGGCCCGCTACATGTGGGACAAGGAGAAAAAGGTTTTTTACACGGACAAGATCACGAGGAAATTGATTAGACTACTGGAGAAGCAACACTAGCTTGCAGCCGAAAGCCCTACTTCTCCGATGAGGCCCAAGTGGGTCACCCCTCTCAACCGGGCCTTGAACGAACTTAAGGGACTCCCTTTGGGCCAGCGGCCGCAATATGGTCGTGTGCACGGCGCTGGAGACGGCGCCACGTGGAAGGTGTTTTACAACGAGGGCCCGGAGGCCAAGAAGCAGAAAAAGAAGTTTAGTCAGGCGGACATCGCCGTGAAGGTGAAGCTTGCAGTCGAGAAAAGAGCAGCTGAGGACGCGAAAAAAGCAGCCGAGGACAAATATAAGTTGTTACAGCAGGCAGTCAATGCAGCTGTAACTGCCTGCAGAAATGATTTCGCTACTAACTTGGTTCCAGTTATCATCAACTGGACGAAGGAAAATCCAAACAAGACCGTACATGATTTCCCGTTGCCCAGTTTCAACGGGAGCAACTCCATGAACAACAACATCATCGCACCATCACTTGCCCACGCAACCGGGCCTCCTCTCGCAGCCGCTCCCGCTCATAGCAGCCCGTCCTGAGTCTCTGGCACGCTCGGTGGGCCTTCGTCTTTGGCTGAGCTTGACACCATCACAGTAATTACATGTCGCACCACCATATATATATATATATATATATATATATATATATATATATATATATATATATAATATTCCATTTTTGTTGCCTTTCGGATGTTTTACGCCACAGACATATGTGTTTGCAGGCGAAAGAAACCCCGTGCACCATACTCTACTTGATCAAAGGCCAGAGGGTGGATGTGGGAAAGGGGATGATAATGGACCCCTTGCAACCCATGTTCCACAACCAGCCAATCCCTGCTGGGCACTTCAGGGTTAGCTTGTCCAGTGTGAAATCGGGGCACGAGGATTTTCCTCCTCCAGTACAGCATGTGGGAGCGGACGATGAGACCCCATCGCGGATTGGAAGCTGCAAGGGTTGGGTGCTGGTATGGCCGAAGAATCTTATTCGTCTAGAGCCGGCCGAGACCACACCAACAATAACCACACATCAACAAGCATGTGCGGAGACCACCACCCCGCCTACGCAATTACCAGCTCCTGTACTGCCGGGTGAGAGCGGCGGACGACATGAGGAAGTGGGTGCAATAGTGCTGGCTGATGTAATTTGTCCTGTAGAACAGAGAATGGATGATGAGACGGAGGTCGACCCTACGGATTACCTCAATACAAACGCGTATGACTGTGACATAGAATTTATGAGTTAACCATATGACGAATCGGGCTATCAGCTTGCTAATGAGGATATGGATGATATGCCCGGGCAGGAAGGTCGTAGCCGGGATTGCAAAAAGTCTCTCTTCATGAAATCCTCATAGGACACGCCTGAAGATGCCGCCTCAACACAGGCTCAACTATCCCAGCGCGAGGGTCGTACAGTACTTAGCCCGGGAACACTGGGGCAGGGGTTAAGGAAGGGTCTAGAAGGTGTGCCCAAGAAAAAGGAGAGAAAGAGATCGGGGAAGATAACTGCCTCCAAACAAGCCAGAGCACATAGCAACCAAACGATGCATTTTGAAGAGCGTGTACGCGTGAAAGGTGCGGCCATGTTCCATCTCACAGGCGAGCCGATGCTACCGCCAAAACCGCTGGAGGCACTATCAGGGGATCTCAGGAGACTGCACGACCATGTGCTGTCGACTGAGAAAAGCCTACTAGCCTCAAAGGATCCAGGATATCCGACATACACGGCTAGTGTGCCTGAGGGGAAGTGCTACGTCGAGACACGACCCGCGGAGGTGTTCTTCCTGCGGTTTGACCATATCTTTGAGATGTTTCCGACAAGGCGGCTCGATTTTACAATTGTCCACCTTTTTGCGCTACGTATGAGCTCCGTCATGAACAGTGAAGAAGTCTCGCAAATCTGTGTCGCGGATTCGTACTACATGCACGAGTCTTTCTTGAGTCTCGGCGACTTTGAGCGTGAAACTGCTAGGGACTACCTCCAAAACTTCATGGTACAGAATAAGGACCGGGAAATTGTCCTCGTGCCTTATCATCCAAAGTAAGTCAGTTTCGAACAACCTTTTCATACATTTCAATCATTCCTTCTCTCTCTATGGGGAATAATTTGAGGTGTCTTTTCCCCGCAGCAACGGGCGCGCCGTCCTTACCGTTCTTTATCCACAAGTCTCCCACGCTGTGTATTTTGACCCTTCCAGAGACTACGAGAAAAAAGACTACACCCACATAATGAATATTCTAGATGATGCTCTCCAAGGCTTCAACTTTAGAGGTGGCCACATGCAGATCAGGAAACAAAGGAACAAGAAGATGGGTTTCGCGCATAAAACTAACTTCTCCTACATCCAAGTCCCAAAACCAAGCAAGAAGGATGGATTCTACGTCCTCCATCTCATGATTCAATTCAACACGGATCACCAAAAGCTTCGCATGAGAAGCAGAAGTGATGATCATATCCACAAGTGGCTAGAATCTCATGGAGAAGCGGATTATAAACTTAGAGATGACTTCTTTCGCATCCAAAGCGACATTGCAACGATCATCATGAAAGAAGTCGTCGATGAGAAGGGGATGTTCCACCACGGCCCTATATCGCGAGCTGACGTCCGAACTCGCATAGGCATGCAACGTCTAGACCTCACTGTAAGTGCATCTAGTGCCACCCCTAGTTGGTTTTGGAGTATTGACGACAAACCTAGTTGATGGACTAATGTGTTTGTGAGAATTGCAGGATAACACAGGTAGAAGTCCCTCATTGATTCGGTTTTACTACCAGAGATGACCCCTAAAAATGTATGAAGACATTGAAGTCAAAGGTGGTATATGAAGATATTCACATTGAAGACTATGACAAGAGAAGACACGATATGAAGCCTATGGAGCTCGAAGACTTAGATCTTTTGTAGTTCTTTTCTTTTGTGTTGAGTCATAGGAACCACCGTACTATTAAGTGGGGTCCAGGAGAACCAGTCAGAATGACTGAAGTGATGCCTAAACCAAAAACCTATGTCTTCGAGTGAAGACAATGAGAGCGAATCTTGTCCAGAGCCGGACAAGTCAGCTTTGCTTGTAGCCCAAGTAAAGTTGCCATGTGAGTTTGAAATCTGACCGTTGGGACACCTATCAGTTCCTTAGTGACCCAGGGTCATTTCGGACAAATCAGGTCGGGTTGCCAAGTGGCTATAAATAGCCCACCCCTTACAACCATAAACGGTTGGCTGCTCAGATTGAGAGTACGGCTTTTGTCGTTTGAGAGCAACCCACCTCGAAGCCTTTGAGATAGACAATTCCTTGCGAGGATAAAGCCCTAACCACCCAGAGCCAGAGAAAATTGGGCATCACTTAAGTCTTCTTGTCTGTGTGATCTGAAGACTTATTACACTTGAGGACTGTGCATCCTCCAGACGGTTAGGCGTCACGTTCTGAGCATCCAAGAGACATTGTGGATTGCCAGTGAACGAAGTCTGTGAAGGTTTGGGAGTCTACCTTGAAGACTTACCAGAGTGATTGGGCGAGGACTATGTGACCTTAGCTCAAGGAGAATACAGTGAGGACTTGGTGTCCTGAGCTGCGTGTTCAGGACTGGGTGTCCGGGACTGTGTGTCCTAAGGTTTAAATACCTAGCCGCTCCAACCAGACGTATAGTTGTCACAGCAACTGGAACTGGTCCAACACATCATTGTCTTCAACGAGTCACTGGTTTCATCTTCACTTCCTTTTACTTACTGATTACTCATTGTGAAGTCATTGCATGTCTGTTCTATCTTTTGTCTTCACAACGTGAGTGTATGATCTATTTGGCTTCATAATATCTTCCTACCTGATCCTTATTACACTGCAGCTATTTGTCACTGTGCTTTCTCTCTGTTGATACTTGACCATGGCTTGCCTAGTGTAGTCTACCTTCCGCTGCATAGTAATAGGCATATCTCTGCTGTTTGTCTTCATAACTTCCACGTTTTGAAGACTTTCATAAAAATCGCCTATTCACCCCCCCTCTAGTCGATATAATGCACTTTCAATTGGTATCAGAGCAAGGTGCTCCCTTGTTCTGTTCGATTTGGTTTAACCACCTGGAGTTTTAGCTATGTCGACTGCAGGGATGATTAAAGTCTCCGCTGTGTGCCCCGTCTTTGATGGAACTGAATATCCCTACTGGAAGAATAAGATGCATATGCATCTTGAAGCCATTGACGTCGACCTATGGTATGTCGTCGAGAACGGCGTTCCCAAGGCTGGAGAAGGTGTCACTGCTGCTGATGTCAAGAAATTCGTTCAACTGGACTCTACTGCCAAGAACATCATCTGTGGTCATCTGACCAAAGGACAGTATGGCCGTGTGAGTGCTTTGAAGACATCCAAGCTGGTCTGGGACTGGCTCTCCAAGGTCAATGAAGGCATCTCAACCCAGAGAGATCAAAGAATCAGTGTCCTTCGCAATCTCTTCAACCGCTTCAAGCGAAATAACAATGAGAATGTCCAGCACACATTTGACCGACTCACTGACATCACAAATGAGCTTCAAGTCCTCGGCGCCACTGAGATTACCAAACACGAAGTCGTCAAGACGCTGCTGAGATCACTTGATAGTTCGTTTGACATCCTGGCCCTGATGATCCAAGAACGTCCTGATTTCAAGACACTGGATCCGTCTGACATACTTGAGAGGCTCAACACACATGAGTTTCAGCTTTCGGAGAAAAGAGATATCTATGGTCCAAACTATGGGCGAACTCGTGCCTTGAAGGCAAAAGCTGTCTCCTCATCTGAAGAAGAATCTGATAGCAGTTCTGATGATCCTGAAGACATTGGAAGGGAACTTGCTATGCTTGTCAAGAAGTTCCAAAAATTCACGAAGAAGAAAGGTTTCAGAAAGTCTTCCCGATCAAGTTCAAGGAATGATGAAGCTCCTGCTCATGACTACAAGAAGAAAACATGTCACAAGTGCAAGAAACTTGGCCACTTCATCTCTGAGTGTCCACAGTGGGACAATGAGAACAAAAAGAAGAAGATGAGCAAGGAATATGACTCTGACGACAAGAAGAAGAAGAAGAAATACTCAAAGTCTTCTTCCAAGTCTTCCTCAAAGTCTTCATCACACAAGAAGAGCTCATCTGGCAAGGCACGTGCGTTTGTTGGCAAGGAAATGGATTCAGAGGAGGAGTCTGCTTCTGAGGAGGCGGAGGTGGAGTCTGAAGAGGAATCCGACTTAGGCGTCGCTAGTCTGGCTACAGCATACGTTGCCAAGTCCATCTTCAACACTGAAGACAATGACTTCATCACCGACACCGATGCAAATGACAAGGACTGCTCCGCTTCTACCTACTGCTTCATGGCACGCGGTGCCAAGGTAAACACACGCACTACTCACTATCAAACATCTAGTGACGATGACTCTGATTGTGTTTCAAAACCTAGCTACAAAACACTTGCTAAAATTGCAACTGAACAACAGAAAGCTATGGAACATATTCAAAAACTGTTAGACAGAAGCGATGATCTGTTGGGTGCTGAAATGACTCGATCTGAATCCTTAATTGAAGACATAAAAAATCTTCACGTTAAGTATCAGGAACTTGAAAATCGTCATGAAACTCTCTCAACAACTCATGAAAAGCTTTCCTATGATTATCTTCAAAGGAAGCAAGATCTTGAGAAATTGAGAGCGGTTCATGAAGATCTTCAAACAGAAAACTAGTCACTTCGTGCCAAACAAATCAGTCCCGCTCAGGAAGGATTTGAACCACCATGTCTTAAATGCATTGAGCGTGATAATGCTACTTCTATTGCTGAATGTTCTACTGCTACTGCTGTTGCAATATCTTCAACTGTTGATGCGGTAACTAACCCCTTTGTTGAGGATACCACCGCTATTGCTGATGAGAATGCTAGGTTGAAGACATTGCTTGAAACAGGGATGTACAAAAGCCTTAAAGGGCATCAGACGCTATGTGATGTCCTGAAAAAGCAGATTCTGAACCGAAACCCTAGGAAAGAGGGTGTAGGGTTTGTAAGGAAAATGAATGCAGATGGCTCTTACTGGAAACCTGAGCAGTACCCCAAAACCATGTGGGTTGCTGCAAAGGAACCTTCAGCAGATCCATACAATCTAACTGGCTTCACTTGTGCTAACCCCATTATCATTGATGAATCCTTTGATGCAAACTATATACTGTTTAAGAATCAGAATGGTGAAGTGTTTGCCAGGTACATTGGTACTAACTGCAGGAATGGACTGCCTATGAAGAAGATCTGGGTTCCAAAAAGGTGTCTGGAAAATCTTCCTGTGAATGTCTTCATGACACCTCACTTGAAGAAGACAAACCTCAGACCAAAGGCTTCATACGATCCAAAGGCTTCATACAAACAGAGGACTCACCTGAGTCGCACTAACGCAAATGTTTTGCAGGGAAACCATACTCAGACATATGAATATGAGAACGGTTCATCAAACCGCCATGTTCATAAGACCAAGAACTATTCTACTTATTCTTATGAGTACTATTGTCCACCTGCAAGATTGTTTGCTAAGGCTTCAAAGCCAAAATTCTCAGATGCTGCACTTAGACTTATTGCTTCTAAGCCACCCTTGAAGATGTGGGTGGTTAAGAAGGCTTAACTCTCTTTTGCAGGGAAAGGTCTCCAGAAGAAAACCAAAATCGTCTGACGCTATTGCTGGGGACCTTAAACATCTTGTAGGGCGCAAGATCAAATGCCCAAATGGTCTTACTATGTACTTCGTACCTGAATCGCTTGCTACACTCCCTATTTGTCCTAACCTGGATCTAAGCTTTCATAACCCACTGGTTCGTCAAATGTTTTTGCTTCACAATGCTCTTGGTGAAGCCTATCCCCCTAACTGCACTGTAGGGTACGACACCAGCGTCTTCAGAATGGATTATTGACAGTGGGTGTACAAATCACATTACTGGCAAAAAGCCAAATGTCAGTTACTTCAGAGTATTTGGCGCAAGGTGCTGGATCAAGGACCCACAACACACCTCAAAATTTGCACCAAAAGCACATGAGGGTTTTATGCTTGGATATGGAAAGGATTCGCACTCCTACAGAGTCTTCAATCTCTTTCATTACAAAGTGGTTGAAACAGTGGATGTGCGGTTCGATGAGACCAACGGCTCACAAAGAGAGCCGCTACCAAGTGTGCTAGATGAATTTCCATCCAGTGAATCAATCAAGCTAATGGGAACTGGAGAGATTATACCATCTGAAGCTCATCCTGAAGAAGAACTTATCATTTCAGCACCTGATCAACATGAAGACAATGCTCAGCCTGAAGACATTCCTTCGAACAACGATAATGAACAGCAAGAGCAAAGTCTTCGCCCTGTACATCCTCGCGTTGCCAATGAAGTGCAGATTGAAAGAATAATTGATAGCATCAATGCACCTGGTCCACTCAGTTTTTCAAGGGCAACTCAGCTAGCAAATTTCTGTGGGCACTTCGCATTCGTCTCAATATCATAACCCAAGAAAGTTGAAGAAGCCTTCATGGAACCTGAATGGATTCAAGCTATGCAAGAAGAGCTTCAACAGTTTGATCTGAATAATGTATGGGAGCTGGTTAAGCGTCCTGATCCACGGAAGCACAATATAATAGGCACCAAATGGATATACCACAACAAGCAAGATGAGCATGGTCAAGTTGTCAGAAACAAAGCTCGTCTCATTGCTTAAGGATATACTCAAGTGGAAGGCATTGACTTCAATGAAACATTTGCTCCTGTGGCTAGGCTTGAAGCCATACGCATACTGCTGGCCTATGCAAATCATCATAACATACTTCTATATCAAATGGATGTGAAGAGTGCCTTTCTCAATGGCAAGATTGAAGAAGAAGTGTATGTTGCACAACCGCCTGGCTTTGAAAATCCAAAACATCCTGACATGGTATACAAGCTCAACAAGGCACTGTATGGCCTCAAACAAGCCCCTAGGGCCTGGTATGACACACTCAAATACTTCCTGAAGAGCAAAGGCTTCATACCTGGTTCCCTAGATCCCACTCTTTTCACGAAGACATATGATGGTGAACTGTTTGTGTGCCAAATATATGTGGATGACATTATCTTCGGCTGCACCAATCAGAAGTACAGTGAAGAGTTTGGATATATGATGCAAGAGCAATATCAGATGTCCATGATGGGGGAGCTAAAGTTCTTCCTTGGTCTTCAAATACGACAACAACGCAATGGCATCTTCATATCTCAAGAGAAGTATCTCAAAGATGGCCTGAAGAAGTTCGGTATGCAAGACTGCAAAGGCTTCACAACACCAATGCCAGCCAAACATCATCTGGGTCCTGACGACAAAGGTAAAGAGTTCGATCAAAAGGTATACCGCTCCATGATTGGTTCTTTACTTTATCTATGTGCATCTAGGCCAGATATTATGCTTAGTGTTTGCATGTGTGCTCGATTTCAAGCGGCACCAAAGGAATCGCATCACTTAGCTGTGAAGCGAATTCTTCGATATTTGGCTCACACCCCAACTCTAGGATTATGGTATCCAAAGGGCTCAGAGTTTGATTTGGTTGGATTCTCGGATGCTGATTACGCTGGTGACAAAGTTGATCGCAAGTCTACATCAGGCACATGTCACTTTCTGGGACGATCACTCGTATGTTGGTCTTCAAAGAAGCAGAACTGTGTATCTCTCTCCACTGCTGAATCTGAATACATTGCTGCTGGATCTTGCTGCGCTCAGCTTCTGTGGATGAAGCAAACACTCAAGGACTATGGCATTCATCTGAAGCAAGTGCGACTTTACTGCAACAACGAAAGCGCCATCAAGATTGCCAATAACCCAGTTCAGCACTCGAAGACAAAGCACATTGAAATTCGTCATCACTTTCTCAGAGATCATGTTGTGAAGGAAGACATTGATATCATACACGTCAACACTGAAGAGCAATTGGCAGATATCTTCACCAAGCCCTTGGATGAGAAGAGGTTTTGCAAGTTACGGTGTGAGCTAAATATCCTAGAATCCTCAAATGTCCTGTGATCAGGCACACATCCTAACCCTTATGCATATTGATGACTTAGATGTGCAACACACGAAGTAAAGTATATCTTCAATTAATGAAGACATACATTCTAAGTGTGAATACATTAATGTGGAATTTGACTTCGGAGCGCCACGATAATTGTGCGCCGTGTCTGGGTCTAATACTTCCTATACGATGGGTAACGCCACCACCAAACGTTCTATTTTGAAGTGTTTCACTCATGGTGTTACCTTGCAATGTCTTCACATTTGGTTTGGCTTCGAACTCAACATATTTTCATGATTATCTTCACTATGTTGATTATAGATATATACATATATATATATATGCTAGTGTTCTGTCCTCTACAGCATTCACTTATAGCTATGTCTTCGTGTTGAATCTTTTGAACTAAGTGAATGTGATCGGTCCCCAACTTCTCT
Source organism: Triticum aestivum (assembly GCF_018294505.1). NCBI lineage: Eukaryota > Viridiplantae > Streptophyta > Magnoliopsida > Poales > Poaceae > Triticum > Triticum aestivum. The sequence continues at coordinate 777,253,483 of NC_057797.1, read as the reverse complement.
ATGCTTTCTATCTCAAACTCTATCTCTCCAAGTCATATGCATTCTATTGAAACTGTCGAATGTCTTCTCTGCGTCCTTGCCAGCAGAAGATACAGAGACAACCATTAAGTCCGTTTTCAATGCTCATTCCTCCACATGAAATCCGAAGAAGTAGGAACGACCACCCGACAATCCAGGCGTGCGTGGGACATGGAACAAACCCCAAACTTCCGCAAACTGGCCACGTGTTCCTCAGATGCGAATCTCCAGGGGCACCTGTGTAATAGCACAGTGCCACCCCTGTGCCTATAAATACACACCCACAGCGGTAACTATCTCTTCTTCCACCCTCGCACGAACCCTAGCGCCACCGCTAGCTCTCGACGACGCCGGCGACAAAGCGCTTCGCTGCCGCAACCTCTCCGACGCCGTCTTCACGCCGACCGCGGACATCGTCCTCTCCGCCGTCGCCGTAGGTCTCCTCCGTCGCCAAGTTAGGGCACGGATGAGTGAACTGCTCGGCCTCATCTCTCGCTCCGTCTAGCAGTTCTCAGTGTGGTAAATAAAACTCCCTTTTTACAGCACCGTTGATCCTATTGATCTGTCACTTTCTACCACAAGTAGTTTCTGTTCACACAAGCTAGATCTCTCTCAAACTGCATCTCATAACATGCCTAGTATATTCACTTGTGCTTCACAAAGTAGTTAGATTCCTCACTTGTACTGATCTGTGGATTCGTACAAATCTGGAACCAACTCCTTATCTATGAGTGAATGTCTTCGCATGATGAGGTCAATGTCTTCTAAACTGACTTATCTTCAAAATCTTCTGAGAATGCATATGACCTCTTCCCCTTCCCTCGCACCTTAATGCTGTCACAGGTACATGTCCGTGGGAGAATCCTTTGGTTCTCATAGTCTGCATTCATTTGCAGAATTCTTACAGCATCACATAAATTCTCCTGAAGCCAGTTCCTGTTGGTCCAGCAAGAGAAAGCCTTTGAAGCCTTTGAACGTCTTGAAGCCTTTCAAGTTAAAGTTTATGGCTTCAGAGAAAGCAGCAAGAAAGGGGGGCAGACAACATCGTGGCGGAACATCCAAAGATCTGCCTGATGAACTCGCAGAAATGTATAAGACAGATCCTGAAGAGGATTATGGTCAGCGCAAGACCCGAATCCATTGGATTCGACGCTATTGGGCAGAACAATGGTTCAAATACCGCTTCACAACCCAAGAGTATGCTGAGAAAAGTGCCATCAAAAGACCATGGGGAGACATGTTATACAAGAATCTTCAACCCAAGTCCAGAGATGAAGCTATTGCCCAAAGCTTCTATCCATGCATGATCCGTGGGCCATAGCCTGATGATGCACATCCATCGTCACTACTCTGGTGTCGTGACGACAATCTGTTCAAGCGCAACTTCCAGTTTGCCCAAAACTCAGCGAAGCAGAACAAGAAGAAATTTGGGTTAGACTTCAACCCTGGTCCCTCAGCACCAAGGGCAGATGGCACACGAGAAGCAGAACCCAATGTCATCGGTCCGTATGCCAACCTTGAAGGCCTCATCACCTACATCTTGGTTCAAGGGACTGCAGTGAATGAGCCTGCAACTGATACTGAGTCTGATGAAGCGCCTGCAGTGCCTGCAGTGCCGAAGCCAAAGCAGTTGAAGAAGCCAAAAGCTTCAAAGCCGGCCCCTTCACCAAAAATCTCAAAGGCGAAGCCATTGGCGACTGCACCTCCTGAAGACAGTGTGCAGTCTGAAGACCTATCACGCATCTCAAGGCACCAGAAGGCCAAGATGCCTCTGTCTCACACTGGCAAAGAGCTCACAGCTGCTGCCATCCTTCGCAGTGAAGCCATTGATCTGTCAAGTGATGAAGATCTTGCAGATGACGCTCTTGAGCAGCTCATCAAGAGCAAAGAAGAAGCAGAAATCTTCAATAATCTGCCTCTCTTTGAGGTCGCCATCATCCACAGCTTCATTGACGAGTGGTTTGACACGCCAAGTATCAGCTTTGAAGATCCGCAGCTACCTATTGGCCTCAGTGTCGCCTTCCAAGGTGCCATCACTTCAGAACTTGCTATTGCCCAGCGCATAGTTGAACTGAAGCAGAAAATTGACTATGAAAAGGCTCAGTTCAAGAAGCATATGGCCAAGCTCAACATGCAAGAAGTGAAGGACTTCAAGAAAATGATGCACGAGCTCAAGGAAGCCTTTGTGAAGAAGCGTGCAGAAGCTCAGGGCTTGCGTGAGCGCATGAAGACTCTGGCTGACAGATGCGTGCAAGCCTATAATGAGGATGAGAAGCGCAAGGCACTTGGGCGTCCTGGCATCGACCCCAGGACGGCCGCAAAGAAGAAGAAGCAGCCTGCTACGGCTGAATCTGATGCACCAAGGAAAGAAGCCGTTCCGATTGTCTTCTCAACAAGAATGATTGGCTCGAAGCCAAAGAGCCGGTCAACAGCTTCAGAGCTCAAGAAGACAAGAACTGCTGAGGCTGAAGCCAGGAAGAGGAAAAGCTCTGAAGCCTCTCCTACTGCCCCCAGCAAGAAAAAGAGAAAGACCAAGAAAGCTCGGGCTGCTCCCACAGAGCCCTTGATAGTTGAACCCATTTCTATGGTTCACCCTGACGCAGAACGTCAACTGACGGTTCATGAGCCTGCTTCCATAGAGGCTCCTGAAGCTGAAGTCATTCCAGCAGCTGATCCCATCACTGCTGAAGACATTGGTCATCGTGACAATGTAGGAGATGATGCAGCCCTTCCTCAGTTAGAACACAGCGAACTCATCAGCGTTGGTCGTCCACTGACGCCAATTGCACAGGATGCTTCATGGGCGGATCGCCCACAAGAGGAAGAAGACTATGCGGCCCAGCCCACTCCAACTCCATAGGCGTCGTCTGCGTTCCGCAGGCTTTGCAAAGGTCCAAGGCCTCAAGTCTCTGCTGAGACATTCCGGCTGCATCAGTCGCAGATGAAGTACCACAAGATCCCACTCCCCTGCTCCACCAAGAAGCAGTTCTTCAGGAGAACGTGCTTGTGACCGACCCTCCAGCTAGTCAAGCAGAGGATGAAAATCTTGAGGCTGCCACAACCAACAACGAAGCTAATGTGGATTCCTCCCCAGCAAAAGCTTTAGATGACAGCGAAGCCACTGAACCCACCACTTCTGTTCCTGAGTCTGCTACCGGTCCCCAATTCAACTATCATGTTGAGCACAGGCCTCAGGTCCAGAAGCCAATCCCAAGACTGCCAAGGTTTCCAGGTCTTGCATCAGCACCTGGCTCCTTCAACATCAATGGCTTCAGGGCAGACAACACGTTCTTCGATAGCTCCAGGAACCCCTACTCAAGGGAAAGGATATCATCTGATCGATTCTGGAGCTATCCTCAGCGAAGCTATTACTCTTGTATTCTTTACAACCAATGTCGCATCTTCCCACACAAGCGACTTGATGTTGAAGCTATAGCTGGTCTGCCCTGTCTAGAAGAAGCGTTGGATTGCTTCAAGCAAGTGGGTCTGCTGCAGTTTGTCACTGATGAAGAGCATTGGAATGAAGAGCTGCTGCTACAATTCTATGCCACCCTTCACATCAAAGGATACAACAGAGATCTGAAGACTTGGATTCTGGAGTGGATGACTGGCAACATTCATCATGAAGCCAATGCATTTGACATCATTGAGCTCACTGGCCTGCCCACTCCTGGAGATCTCTTCGAGCAAGGCTGTCAGCTACACACTGAAGCTATTGAGAGCATCTTTCAGCGACCAGAACCTAATATGAGTCAAATGCTCAGCATGATGAAGCCTTTTCCTCAAGATGCTGCTTATCCAACAGAGTTCTTTGTTGAAGACCTTGAGTACCTACCCAGAACCATCTATCACATCATCAGGCGGACTCTCTGGCCCATCAAAGGGCACTCTCCAAATGCCAAGCTTCAGGGTGCAATGAAGACTTTGGTCTTCTATATACTTCATGGCAAATGCTTCAATGCACAGGATTTCTTCATACGCCAACTTGCTGCATCAGGCATGGATCTGTTTGGTTTGAAGTACTATGCCCCTTGGGTCATGCGGCTGATCAAGCTACACTCCGCCATCAAGTATCAGCCCTCAGCCCGCAACCATCGGATCTTCTTGCCTGACGTGGACATGTCAACTGAAGCCATATATTCTGAGCCTGCCAAGCAACCTCTAAGTCTTCAGAATGCAGAACATCAGAGTTTCACTCAGAATGTTGAAGGCATTGAAGCAGTTTCTCGGGTGTATCCTTTGGCTGGCACTACACGTGCACCACACCCTGCTTCAACTGAAGCCACTGACAGTGCCACTGCTTCAAGACCCAAGAAGCGCACTCGTGTTCTCAACGACCGAGAGCTTCTTGTGGCCCTACATCAGAAACAAGATAGGCATCATGACTGGCTGAAGCGTCAGATGAAAAGCCTCTTGGTGGATGTTAATCGCACTCGAAATCTTGCCACCAAGAACGCTTTCATTGCCCATGAAACCTGTCGCCGCACATGGAAAGGGCTAACGATGATGCTTTTTGAAGCCGATCTTCAAGAGGATGGCTTCATTGAGAGATTCAAGTTTGACTCCACACCTCCTCGAAGGGTTGTGCTGCTAGGAAATCCATCCCTTGAAGACTCTGAGTTATCTTCCTCTGCTGCCACAGTCACTGCCAGAATTATTAAGGAAGAAGATGATGCTACTTCACCGCCATATTCTTCAGCACCTCCAAGCTCTTCTGCATCGCCAAACAACACCAACAACCCTGCTACTTCACCTACTCCTCATGGGAACGAGTAGAGGCTCTATGTCTTCAAACCTTTTTGGTCATTACTGACAAAAGGGGGAGAAGCATATGAGATTGATAGTCTTCAAGCGGGTTCATATGGGCGGGTGCCTTATATTTTGCTTCGTGCTTACAACTCTCGTTTTTGGTACAATTGGTTCTTATGAGTTGTAACACTTAAACCATATGGTCGTCTGCTACTTGTTTGCCACCTTGTTTTGCGAAGATAAATTCCGCTTGTGCGACGATAAATTCCGCACTTAGCTCATTCTGCAGACGTCCATTTTCCATTATGCATGTCATTATCTTCATATACTTTCACATGCATAGTGGATTGTCATCATAAGCTGAAGTGGAACTCCACAAGTACAACCTGCCATGTGCATTTGTATTCCAAAAGCAAACTAACTTATATGCACATCTTCAGGGGGAGCCCTTGCAACTTATGAAGACAATTCCTTAACTTTTACAAATTCATAGATTATATTCCCCGTTGAAAACTTCAACTAGTTTGTCATCAATCACCAAAAAGGGGGAGATTGTAAGTGCATCTAGTGCCACCCCTAGTTGGTTTTGGAGTATTGACGACAAACCTAGTTGAGGGACTAATGTGTTTGTGAGAATTGCAGGATAACACAGGTAGAAGTCCCTCATTGATTCGGTTTTACTACCAGAGATGACCCCTAAAAATGTATGAAGACATTGAAGTCAAAGGTGGTATATGAAGATATTCACATTGAAGACTATGACAAGAGAAGACACGATATGAAGCCTATGGAGCTCGAAGACTTAGATCTTTCGTAGTTCTTTTTCTTTTGTGTTGAGTCATAGGAACCACCGTACTGTTAAGTGGGGTCCAGGAGAACCAGTCAGAATGACTGAAGTGATGCCTAAACCAAAAACCTATGTCTTCGAGTGAAGACAATGAGAGCGAATCTTGTCCAGAGCCGGACAAGTCAGCTTTGCTTGTAGCCCAAGTAAAGTTGCCATGTGAGTTTGAAATCTGACCGTTGGGACACGTGTCAGTTCCTTAGTGACCCAGGGTCATTTCGGACAAATCAGGTCGGGTTGCCAAGTGGCTATAAATAGCCCACCCCCTACAACCATAAACGGTTGGCTGCTCAGATTGAGAGTACGGCTTTTGTCGTTTGAGAGCAACCCACCTCGAAGCCTTTGAGAGAGAGAGAGAATTCCTTGCGAGGATAAAGCCCTAACCACCCAGAGCCAGAGAAAATTGGGCATCACTTAAGTCTTCTTGTCTGTGTGATCTGAAGACTTATTACACTTAAGGACTGTGCATCCTCCAGACGGTTAGGCGTCGCGTTCTAAGCATCCAAGAGACATTGTGGATTGCCAGTGAACGAAGTCTGTGAAGGTTTGGGAGTCTACCTTGAATACTTACCAGAGTGATTGGGCGAGGACTATGTGACCTTAGCTCAAGGAGAATACGGTGAGGACTTGGTGTCCTGAGCTGCGTGTTCAGGACTGGGTGTCCGGGACTGTGTATCCTAAGGTTTAAATACCTAGCCGCTCCAACCAGACGTATAGTTGTCACAGCAACTGGAACTGGTCCAACACATCATTGTCTTCAACGAGTCACTGGTTTCATCTTCACTTCCTTTTACTTACTGATTACTCATTGTGAAGTCATTGCATGTCTGTTCTATCTTTTGTCTTCACAACGTGAGTGTATGATCTGTTTGGCTTCATAATATCTTCCTACCTGATCCTTATTACACTGCAGCTATTTGTCACTGTGCTTTCTCTCTGTTGATACTTGACCATGGCTTGCCTAGTGTAGTCTACCTTCCGCTTCATAGTAATAGGCATATCTCTGTTGTTTGTCTTCATAACTTCCACGTTTTGAAGACTTTCATAAAAATCGCCTATTCACCCCCCTCTAGTCGATATAACGCACTTTCACTCACGCCGTTCAAGAAGCTAGGGTCCATCCTCGATGATATGGAAGGATGGAACTTCTAGTGATTTATGATGCCGATGATGATGATATGTGTCGGTTGAACTTGTATACTATTTGTAGCAATGCAACTTTGTGATGTCCACGATCCCTGCCGAACCTGCGTAACGCTACTTTGTTAGTTTGCGTATGATGACCTACGTACCTCTAGTTAATTAATTTGCGTACTGTATGTTGCATCTAGTTGCTAACCCTTTCTTTTTCGGTGTTCTCTAGTATATTTTGTTGCATATATATGATTGTACATCCTCTTCATGAACATGCATCTCTAACAGGTACCTAGTTTCTTGATGACGAGATGGAACTGCTATGTCGTGTACAAAGGGAAGGTTCCGGGGGTGTACAACGAGTGGCATGAGTGTCAGGCGCAATTGAATGGGTTCTCGAACGCCAGCCATAAAGGCTTCAAAAGCAGACAAGAAGGAGAAGCTAGTTACTTGAGGTTCACGCTAGTGCGAGAGAGGACTCGCAACCGCCATCTCATGTACTGCATAGTTCTGCTCTCACTCATAGTGATAGCTCTTCCCGCGTATACCTTTGTTTAGATGGATGACGTTGTAGTTGCAAGTATTCAAGACTTGCATGTATCGCTATTTTCGAGATGATGACAAGATACCACTTTGTGTTGGATGATGATTATGACGAGACTATTTGTATGTATATGCTATGATTACATTTGTGGTCTCGCAGGCATTTGTATGTGTATCATGATGACATTTGTATGTGCTAAATATTCTTCTATAAAGCCTGTTCAAATACAAAACAAATATGCTGAAAAAAACAAAAAACTACTAAAATTAGCAGTAGCGAGTGGAGAAAAGTTAGCAGCAGCGCGGTTGTAGCAGTAGCGCGCACAGGGGAAGAGCACTATAGCTATTAGCAGCAGTGAGGTTCCTTTAAGCGCGCTGCTGTAACACTTGTGTAGCAGTAGCGCGGGTGGACCAATGCTACTGCTATACGTCAGTTGTAGCGCCTTATTAGTAGCGCTGGCCCCCGCGCTACTAAAAGTCCCAAAACCCGCGCTGCTGCTAGGCTTTTCCCTAGTAGTGATAGTGATGATGAAGGCTCTCCCCCTAAGTATGAATTGCCTGTTGTTCCTGAGGGCTATGTTATGGATGAAGAAACTACTAGAGATTTTCTTGCTTGCAATGATAGAAGTGATCTTAAGAAATTATTACTTAAGCCGAAACAAAAATCTCTGAATTCTAGAATGAAATATGATCCTGCTTATGCTACTTCACCTATCTTTGTTACTGATAAGGATTATGAATTCTCTGTCGATCCTGATATAATTACTTTGGTTGAATCTGATACTTTCTATGGCTATGAATCTGAAACCGTTGTGGCACATCTTACTAAATTAAATGATATAGCCATCCTATTAACTAATGATGAGAAATCTCACTACTATTATATCCTTAAAATATTTCCGTTCTCATTAAAGGGTGATGCTAAGACATGGTTTAATTTTCTTGATCCTGGTTGTGTGCGTAGTCCCCAAGATATGATTTATTACTTCTCTGCTAAATATTTTCCCGCTCATATGAAACAAGTTGCCTTAAGGGAAATATATAATTTTGTGCAAATTGAAGAAGAGGGTCTCCCACAAGCTTGGGGGAGGCTTCTCCAATTACTTAATGCTTTGCCTGATCATCCTCTTAAGAAAAATGAAATACTTGATATCTTTTATAATGGACTAACCGATGCTTCCAAGGACCACTTGGATAGTTGTGCTGGTTGTGTTTTCAGGGAAAGAACAGCTGATGAAGCTAAAATTCTATTGAATAATATGTTGACTAATGAAAATAATTGGACATTTCCTGAGTCAACTCCTGAGCCAATTCCTGACCCTATTCCTAAGCCAACTCCGAACAAAAGGGGAGTTCTATTTCTCAGTCCTGAATATATGCAAGAGGCAAAGAAATCTATGAAAGAAAAAGGTATTAAAGCTGAAGATGTTAAGAATTTACCTCCTATTGAAGAAATACATGGTCTTAATTTACCGCCTGTGTAAGAAATACATTGTTTTAATCCATCACCTATTGAAGAAACACATGGTCTTGATAACCCGAAACAAGTAGTAAAGGTAAATTCTCTCTATAGATTTGATGAAGGTGATATTCCTCGTTATAAGTCTGCTAGCCAATGCTTAGATGAGTTTGATAATTTTATTGTCAAACAAGAAAACTTCAATGCTTATGTTGGTAGACAATTAAAATACAATGCTTATATGATCAGTGATTATATGTCTAGAGTTAAAGGTGAAATTAAACTCATTAGTAAACATGCTTCTATGGCTACCACTCAAGTAGAACAAGTACTTAAAGCTCAGAATGATTTCCTCAATGAATTAAATAGTAAGAATAATGATTTTGCGGTTAGAGTCGCTACTAGAACTGGTAAAAGGACTCTGGAACCTTTATATCCTGAAGGCCATCCTAAGAGAATTGAGCAAGATTCTCAGAGAACTAATATTGATGCATCTAGTCCTTCTAAGAGGAAGAAAAAGAAAAATGATAGGACTTTGCATGATTCTAGTGAACCTATTATAGACACACCTAAGAATCCCAATGATATTTCTATCTCTGATGCTGAAACACAATATGGTAATGAACATGAACTTAGTGATAATGTTAATGATGATGTTCATGTTGATGCTCAACCTAGCAATGACAATGATGTAGAAATTGAACCTGTTGTTGATCTTGATAACCCACAATCAAAGAATCAATGTTATGATAAGAAAGACTTTGTTGCTAGGAAGCATGGTAAAGAAAGAGAACCATGGGTTCAGAAACCCATGCATTTTCCTCCGAAACCATCCAAGAAAAGGATGATGAGGATTTTGAGCGCTTTGCTGAAATGATTAGACCTATCTTTTTGCGTATGCGTTTGACTGATATGCTCAAAATGAATCCTTATGCTAAGTATATAAAAGAAATTGTTGCAAATAAAAGAAAGATACCAGAAGCTGAAATTTCCACCATGCTTGCTAATTACACTTTTAAGGGTGGAATACCAAAGAAACTAGGAGATCCAGGAGTACCAACTATACCATGCTCCATTAAAAAAAACTATGTTAAAACTACTTTATGTGATCTTGGAGCCGGTGTTAGTGTTATGCCTCTCTTTTTATATCGTAGACTTGATTTGAATAAGTGGACAACTACTGAAATATCTTTGCAAATGGCTGATAAATCAACTGCTATACCTGTCAGTATTTGTGAGGAAGTGCCTATTGTGGGTGCAAACGTTACTATTTTAACGGACTTTGTTATTCTTGATATTTTCGAGGATGATAGTATGTCTATTATTCTTGGAAGACCCTTTTTGAATACTGCAGGGGCTGTTATTGATTGCAACAAAGGCAATGTCACTTTTCATGTTAATGGTAATGAACATATGATACACTTTCCGAGGAAACAACCTCAAGTCCACAATATCAATTCTATTGGAAAAATTCCAACTATTATTATTGGAGGTTTTGAATTTCCTCTTCCTACTGTCAAGAAGAAAGATGATATTCTTATTATTGGGGATGTGCATATCCCCATTGAGGTAACTTAGTGTTATTCGAAATTTCTCCGGTTCCATGTTATTCGAAATGAGTTTGTTAACAAGACCTTATCAACCTTGTTAGTGGATTCCTTTTGATGAGCATGAGATGGATGAAGTTAGAAAGCACAATTTTCTGTACCCTCCTTTTACTTTCTGTTATTTAGTTGAAATAAAGCAAAAATAGTATTCTTCTGTCTGTTTTCCGAATTATCCGTGCAATATAAAAATACCCCGAAAATAAAAGTTCTCCAAATGCCCCGAAAATGAAATATGATTTTTTCTAGAATATTTGAGAATTTTTGGCATTGAGAACACATCAGGGGGAGCAAGCACCTGGCCACAAGGGTCCAAGGCGTGCCCACCCCCCTGGGGGGCGCCCCCTGCCTCGTGGGCCCATGATGGCTCCCTCCACTTATTCCTGCACCCACACACTCCTTCTTCCTCCAAAAAAAACACCAACCAGCTCAAGAACGACTTCTAGCTCATTTTGCTGCGATTTTAGATATCCTTGCTCAAAGCTTCTTTCACAAAACTGCTTCGGGGGATTGTTCCTTGGTATGTGACTCCTCCAATGGTCCAATTTGTTTTTGTTCTATTGCTTTATTCATTGCATATTTTTGCTGCTTAGGTGACCAGGTTCTTGAGCTTGCATGTCAAATTTATATGGTCCCAAGTAATTTTAATGCATGATATAGTCTCTAGGCACTTATGAGAGTAGTTGCTATCAAACTTGTTGAGTTTGGTTCACTTTTATTTTGAAGTTACTAAAAATTTCAGAAATTTTTCAGAGGAAGAAATATTTTTAGGAAAGTGTACCAAGGTGGTTCTTCAAGGAAGGAAGGACCCAGGCTTGCAATGCGCGATGCTGGTGAGCAACCACCAAGGGACGCATATTTGCGTAACGCTGATCTTGTGAGCATCGAGGCAGAGAAGTGCCGTCAGTACTACTAACTCACTAGTTCCTTTGTGAGGAGGTTTGAATTTTCATCTTCACGTAATTCTCAAACTATCCTGTTTGATCTTTATGAAAATTATTATACTATGGACTTAGAGGATTTTACCACGGCTTGCAAACTCCATAATGGGGTAGTACTAGTGAACCTCGCAAATCTGAATTTAGAGATTTTCTTGCCAGTATAACTGTGGGGGGATCTAGAGATATAACACAAGCTACCATAGCTAGGGAGCATTCATTTTCCTGCTATACATTATTTTGTTCTCTTCATAGGTAGGTGCATAAATGATAAGGATGAAGCATGTCACATGTGTGTCCCTGACCTCAGTGTTCTCAGGAGTGCTGTATTAGGAGATAAACATTATAATTTGGGAGCCATTGTTGCACGTAGGTTGCATAATAATAGAATTAATGGAGATTTCTTTGGTGGAATTTATGCAACCCGTTTAGCTAATTTTCTTGGTATATCCATACGTGAGAATGATATTGAGTTGCCTCCTGCTTATTTAGACTATGTTGCTATGGTTCGTCATCTGTTTGTTGAGAGGGACGAACCGCCCTTTCAGTACCGGCTAATCTTTGACAGACGACGCACCTATCACGTCGCTCTCCCTGCTCCTACTTTCTTTGACTTTCAGGAAAAAGGGAGAAATTTCATAACCAGGGAGGAGGCAAACGAGTATGAGAGGAGGACGAGAGCAGCTAGCCTCCAAGCTGCAGCCCACAATGCAATAGCCGCATCATCTTAGTACGACCCCAGTTACAACTTTGGATATCCGCCAGGCCAGCCGTGGCAATAAACCAACATAGGCCAAAAGGCTAAGCTTGGGGGATTACGTATTTCTCACTGACATTTCATTCATGTTCACACACTCATGCTAGTTGTCGGTGCTCATACTTTTTCATTGTACTATCCATGCTAGTTTATTTTTGTTTTTCCTGTTTTCTTCTTGTGTATTTGAAGAACCTTAAGAAAACCAAAAAAAATAGTAATAGCTTTTAGCTGGTTTACTTTCATGCTTGTAGTAGTAATAATTAAAAGAAAACCCAAAAAAGATTTACCGTTCTTCTTTTTGCTTGTTGGGAGCTTTCCCGTGTAAATAGTTTTATTTCTTTTCTTTTCTTTGGGGGTCGATAGGAGAAGACCATGCATGACGAAAATGTTGAAGTGGCTCTTATATGCATTATTGTTGATTTAACCAAGAGCCCATATTGCCTTGTGTTCTCCTATTTATTGAATGCTTGCAGATTCCAGCTTAGTCCAGTGCACGTGCACCATTATTATTTTACACACCGTTCGGACGTGCAAGTGAAAGGCAATAATGACGACATATGATGGACTTATTGAGATAAGAGAAGCTGGTATGAACTCGACCTCTCTTGTTTTTGTAAATATGATTAGTTCATCGTTCCTGATTCAGCCTATTATGAATAAACATGTTTGCAATGACAATTAGAGATTATAGTTTCTTATGCCAAGCTTAATTAGCTAGGAGTTTATAATGGTTTACCTTGCGTGCCAACATGCTATTAAAATGGTTGTGATGTGGTATAGTGGGGTGGCATCCTCCTTTGAATGATTTAAGTGACTTGACTTGGCACATGTTCATGCATGTAGTTGAAACAAGTCAACATAGCCTTCACGATATTTATGTTCATGGTGGATTATATCCTACTCATGCTTGCACTCAATGTTTATTAATTTTAATGCATGTTCATGACTGTTGTCACTCTCTAGTTGGTCGCTCCCCAGTCTTTTGCTAGCCTTCACTTGTACTAAGCGGGAATACTGCTGGTGCATCCAATCCCTTAAACCCCAAAGTTATGCCATATGAGTCCACCATACCTTCCTATATGCGGTATTTACCTACCGTTCCAAGTAAATTTGTATGTGCCAAACTCTAAACCTTCAAATGAAATTCTGTTTTGTATGCTCGAATAGCTCATGTATCAACTAGGGTTGTCTATATCTTCCATGCTAGGCGGGTTATTCTCAAGAGGAGTGGACTCCGCTACTCACTCACGAGAACATGGCTGGTCACTGGGATGCCCAGTCCCATGCTTTAAGCAAACTAAATCAAAATAATTGCAAACAAAACTCTCTCAGGGCTGTTGCTAGTTGGAGGCACTCGTTGTTTCGAGCAAGCCATGGATTGATGCTTTTTGGTGGAGGGGAGTATAAACTTTACCATTCTGTTTGGGAACCGCCTATAGTGTGTGTAGCATGGAAGATATCGCCATCTCTTGCTTTTTATGTTGACAATGAAAGTATGCCACTCAAAATATTATTTATCTCTATTTCAAAATCGAGCTCTGGCACCTCTACAAATCCTTGCTTCCCTCTGCGAAGGGCCTATCTATTTACTTTTATGTTGAGCCATTGCCCTCTTATTAAAAAGCACCAGTTGAAGAGCACCGCTGTCATTTGCATCCATTACTATTAATTTATATGGGACAATTGCATTTTTACCCTTAGTTGGTTCCTACCCATGGGTTTGCCCTTACTTTTCGAGCTTGCTTAGTTTTGCCCTTACTTTTTCCATCGAGGTCCCTCGAATGCCCTTTGACCGTTTGACCAAAACTTTGAAAAATCATAACTAATTCATACAAACTTAGAAAAATGCAAATAAGATATCAAAATGTTCAGATAAACATTACCTTTATGGGCATATCATTTGCATTCAGGACAAAAGCATCGTTTAAACTACCCGAGGTAATTAATGTTATTAACATTATTAAAAATAAATAGGTATAAACAATATTTTTTTCCATGAATAAAAATTACATGCAAATGTAGGTGATGTTTTCTGAACATCATGATAACTTATTTGCAATTTTTGAGTTTGTATCAACTTGTTATGAATGTTCTAACGACTTTGACCATTATTTGGAAACTTCATAACAAGTTGATACGAACTCAGGAAAATGCAAATAAGGTATCAGAATGTTCAGAAAACATCACCTACATTTGCATATAATTTTTATTAATGAAAAAAATATTGTTTATACCTATTTATTTTTAATAATGTTAATAACATTAATTACCTCGGGTAGTTTAAACGATGCTTTTGTCCTGAATGAAAATGATATGCCCATAAAGGTAATGTTTATATGAACATTTCGATATCTTATTTGCATTTTTCTGAGTTCGTATGAATTAGTTATGAATTTTCAAAGTTTTGGTCAAACGGTCAAAGGGCATTCGAGGGACCTCGATGGAAAAAGTAAGGGCAAATCTGAGCAAGCTCGAAAAGTAAGGGCAAAACCCGTGGGTAGGAACCAACTAGGGGTAAAAATGCAATTGTCCCAATTTATATTGGGTATATGACTATGACGTGATCTCTTTTACCATGAATTACAATGTCTAGTTAGTCCTTGATCTTTAAAGGTGCTCTGCATTTATGTTTTGCGGTCTCAGAAAGGGCTAGCGAGATACCATCTTGTTATATCATATTATGATTGTTTTGAGAAAGTGTTGTCATCCGAGATTTATTATTATTGCTCGCTAGTTGATTATGCCATTGATATGAATAAACATGAGACCTAAATGTTATTGTGAATGTGGTTAGTTCATAATCTTTGCTGAAAACTTGAATGCTGGCTTTACATATTTACAACAACAAGAGCAAACAGAGTTTGTAAAAGTTTTCCTTTATCACTTTCAGTTTACCAACTGAATTGCTTGAGGACAAGCAAAGATTTAAGCTTGGGGGACTTGATACGTCTCCATCGTATCTACTTTTCCAAACACTTTTGCCCTTGTTTTGGACTCTAACTTTCATGATTTGAATGGAACTAACCCGGACTGACGCTGTTTTCAGCAGAATTTCCATGGTGTTATTGTTGGGGATCGTAGCCGAATTTAAAATTTTATACGCATCACCAAGATCAATCTATGGAGTATTCTAGCAACGAGGGGAATAGGAGTGCATCTACATACCCTTGTAGATCGCGAGCGGAAGCGTTCAAGTGAACGGGGTTGATGGAGTCGTACTCGTCGTGATCCAAATCACCGATGATCCTAGCGCCGAACGGACGGCACCTCCGCGTTCAACACACGTACAGTTGGGGAAGACGTCTCCTCCTTCTTGATCCAGCAAGGGGGAAGGAGAGGTTGATGGAGATCCGGCAGCACGACGGCGTGGTGGTGGATGCAGCAGGGTCTCGGCAGGGCTTCGCCAAGCACCAACAAGAGGGAGAGGTGTTACGGGAGGGAGAGGGAGGCGCCAGGGGCTAGGGTGCGCAGCCCTCCCTCCCCCCTCTTTATATAGGGGCCCTGGGGAGGCGCCGGCCCCTCTAGATCCCATCTAGAGGGGGGCGGCGGCCAAGGGGGTGGCTTGCCCCCCAAGCCAAGTGGGGCGCTCCCACCCCTAGGGTTCCCCAACCCTAGGCGCAGGGGAGGCCCAAGGGGGGCGCACCAGCCCACCAGGGGCTGGTTCCCCTCCCACTTTAGCCCATGAGGCCCTCTGGGATAGGTGGCCTCACCCGGTGGACCCCCGGGACCCTTTCGGTGGTTCCGGTACAATACCGGTGACCCCCGAAACCTTCCCGATGGCCGAAACTGGACTTCCTATATATAAATCTTTACCTCCGGACCATTCCGGAACTCCTCGTGACGTCCGGGATCTCATCCAGGACTCCGACCAACTTTTGGGTTACTGCATACTAATATCTCTACAACCCTAGCGTCACCGAACCTTGAGTGTGTAGACCCTACGGGTTCGGGAGACATGCAGGCATGACCGAGACGCCTCTCTGATCAATAACCAACAGCAGGATCTGGATACCCATGTTGGCTCCCACATGCTCCTCGATGATCTCATCGGATGAACCACGATGTCGAGGATTCAATCAATCCCATATAGAATTCCCTTTGTCAATCGGTACGTTACTTGCCCGAGACTCGATCGTCGGTATCCCAATACCTTGTTCAATCTCGTTACTGGCAAGTCACTTTACTCGTACCGTAATGCATGATCCCGTGACCAACCCCTTGGTCACATTGAGCTCATTATGATGATGCATTATCGAGTGGGCCCAGAGATACCTCTCCGTCATACGGAGTGACAAATCCCAGTCTCGATTCGTGCCAACCCAACAGACACTTTCGGAGATACCCGTAGTGCACCTTTATAGTCACCCAGTTACGTTGTGACGTTTGGCACACCCAAAGCACTCCTACGGTATCCGGGAGTTGCATAATCTCATGGTCTAAGGAAATGATACTTGACATTGGAAAAGCTCTAGCAAACGAACTACACGATCTTTTGTGCTATGCTTAAGATTGGGTCTTGTCCATCACATCATTATCCTAATGATGTGATCCCGTTATCAATGACATCCAATGTCCATAGTCAGGAAACCATGACTATCTGTTGATCAACGAGCTAGTCAACTAGAGGCTCACTAGGGACGTGTTGTGGTCTATGTATCCACACATGTATTACGATTTCCGGATAACACAATTATAGCATGAATAATAGACAATTATCATGAACAAGGAAATATAATAATCATTTTTATTGCCTCTAAGGCATATTTCCAACAGTTATTTATGTGCAGAAACAAACGTTCTCGGAATGACCTGAAACTCCACGACGATTATTTTTGGAAAATATAAAAAATACTGGCGAAAGAATCAAGGCCAGGGGGGCCACACCCTTTCCACGAGGGTGGGGGCGCGCCCACCTGCCACGTGGGCCCCATGGTGTAGTGGGATGTGAGTGTGAGCGTTGTGCCATGCGGTGAGAGTCAGAGACCGAACTGCTTTTTTTTAAGATGAGAAGAAAAGAAGCGGTTGTTTGCTTTTTATAGGGAAAAATGATTGTTTACTATGAGAGAAATGTGACATATTTTTTATATAGCGAAAAGTATCACAAACTCCAGCAAGTCATTTCGGAGGCATAATTACCAAGAAGTGATTTACACGTGAGTCTGTAGTTTACTAAAATTGGGATACGACTCGTTGTACTCAAAAGCGCGATGCCACTCACTCTGACAAAATATGGTCACCTGCTTGAAGCGAGCAGCCGGCCAATGATTTCTTCTGAGGGACAATGAATTTATATATTATGGGCTTATCTTTTTTCAATATGTGTTTATGTATATTCACGTTTATAGAATATAGATAAAAACTGATGACTTTTGATGATGCTTTGAAAATATCGATTGAAAAAGCTTTATGATGGACGGACTGAAAAATCATCTAGTCTTATACAATTGGAATAGATGCATACCAATAATTGTTCATCTTTATATATTTTTGCACATGATAATACCAAAAAGTGTATTTTATATGTTATTTTTGCATAGTATGACAGAGATGGAGATGTATTATGCCGATGTTCAAAAAGAATCCGTCGATAAAGTTGTTGATGCGATGTTGTTGGAAGGGACCAAAAATTCATCTAGTTATATATATACAATCAACAGAAAAATTAGAAAGCCCGTGGTAACACATGACATTCTACTAGTCACTGTAGCAACGATGTAGTCCACCTCAGATAGTGATGGCAGCGGTGGGCCATGAGAAAAATCTGGGCATGGTAAACAACAAGTTTGGAGGACTTGAGGTCGTCGCTCCACTGGCAGTGAAGCTTGAGATAAGGCGCAAAACTGGAAACTAACGTGATTGGTTCCTGTTTGCTAAGCTTGCAAGGAGGTTAAGGTGTCACAATTTAGAAGACCGATGGATCGGGTCAGCATCAGAATTTGAATACTGCTTCCTAAAATACTGTAATTCATCGTATCAATCTAATATGATATGAGGGCTCAGGTAATTATTTGTCGAGTGTTTCATGTGGCTCCATCAATGTCGCAACAACCTCCACTTCAAGTTCCGAGACATAGAATTCCCACAGGCTATGCGATCTCACCTGCGACCTCCGAGTGCATGCTGAAATGCACTCGGCAAAGACGCCGGCACTAAAAAGAACGAATTTTCTTGTAGTGTGATGTTCGAGCATACTCTGGATATTGTGTCGTTGCCAAGACCGATTGTAATTGGTATCATCTTGATGTTAATATATTATCATTCAAAAAAAACTACATATATGCATGTGATTAGAAAATGATGGAATGCAGCAGCATGATAATGATATTTCCTCCAGTTTAAATTACTTGTATTATAGTAGCAATTACCCTGGAAGACACGGCATTTCCATATCAATTCTTGTCAATATTTTCCCGCAAAAAAATATATTTTTCCCAGGTACTTTTATCTCCATATTGAATACATACAAGTCTACTTGACTCGCTCCAAAAAATATGTTGGAAAAACAAAGAAACGAGCCATGACCGCACAAAACATCATGGAAGCACAGTTATAACAAAAAAACTTAATTGAGAACGAGAATCTTGGACCAATAAACGGTTCACATGTTCCTTTGTGTACACCGAAATCGCTGAGACATGTCCCACACCAACTCCAAAGATCTATGCGACTATGTCCGATTCCAACCGAAAAGTATCGGGTAGAACAAGGGGCCACTCTCTGGGATTGGAGACTGGGCATGCCACAATGCACCTGTCCAGCTCAGACAACGATGGCAGCGGTGTGTGGTGAGAAAAAGCTGGGCACATGATAAGTGACAAGGTTGGCGGCCTCGAGGTCTTTGCTCTTTTTTTAAATGAATGGAGGATTACCTCGGCCACTGCATCTGGGCGATGCATGCAGTTATTTTATTAATTATCCATAAAGACTATATAAAATAATACCACAGTTTGTCCAAAGCCACCATCTTAGCAACAACTATCGCTATTACTAACCACTTGATGAAGGGGTGCTGATAGTCCGAACCTAATACCAAACAGACATCACACCAAAGCCTTATATCTAGAACCGGAGGCCCCAACCGAGCCACGTACTGGGTTTGGAGTACAAACCGGTCCAACGCACTCTCATGTGTCGTCACCGCCGTCTTCCACCAATTCATCTTCAAAGCAGAACTAACACGCCGACCTTGCCAGGCCTCTCTGCCATCGATGCCACCATAACGCCAGACAGCGTCTTCCTCCTGCGCGATGTTGGAAACGTAGCATGCAATTTCAAAAAAATTCCTACGATCACGCAAGATCTATCTAGGAGATGCATAGCAACGAGAAGGGTAGAGTGTGTCCACATACCCTTGTAGACCGAAAGCGGAAGCTTTAACTTAACGCGGTTGATGTAGTCGAACGTCTTGTCGAATCAACCGATCAAGTACCGAATGTACGACACCTTCGAGTTCTGCACATATTTAGCTCAATGACGTCCCTCGAACTCTTGATCCAGTAGAGGCATGAAGGAGTCGATGAGTTCCGTCAGCAGGATGGTGTGATGACGGTGTTGGTAAAGTGATCCGCGCAGGGCTTTGCCTAAACACTACGACAATATGACCGGAGGAGTAAACAGTGGAGGGTGGCACCGCACACGGCTAAACAATTGATGTGTCTCCAAGGGGTTCCCTGCCCACGTATATAAAGGACGGAGAGGAGGAGGCCGGCCACCAAGGGGGCGCGCCAAGGGGAGAGTCCTACTAGGACTCCAGTCCTTGTGGGATTCGCCCCCCCCCCCTTTTTTCCTTCTTCCGGAAGGGGAAAGGGGGAAAGGAGAGGGAGTAGGAGAAGGAAAGGGGGGGTGCCGCCCCCTTCCCTAATCCAATTCGGTCTCCTCCCTTGTAAGGGGCTTGGGCTGGTTAGCCTCCCTCCTATGGCCCATATGGCCCATATCTTTCCCCGGGGGTTTCCGCTGACCCCTCCGGTACTCCGGTATGTACCCGATACACTCCGGAACCCTTCCGGTGTCCGAATACTACCTTCCAATATATCAATCTTTACCTCTCGACCATTTTGAGACTCCTCGTCATGTCTATGATCTCATCCGGGACTCCGAGCAAATTTCGGTCACCAAAACACATAACTCATAATACAAATCGTCATCGAACGTTAAGCGTGCGGACCCTACGGGTTCGAGAACTATGTAGACATGACCGAGACACCTGTGCGGTCAATAACCAATAGCGGAACCTGGATGCTCATATTGGATCCCACATATTCTACGAAGATCTTTATCGGTCGAACCGTTATGACAACATATGTTATTCCCTTTGTTGTCGGTATGTTACTTGCCCAAGATTCGATTGTCGGTATTTTCATACCTAGTTCAATCTCGTTACCGGCAAGTCTCTTTACTCGTTCCGTAATAGATCATCCCGCAACTAACTCATTAGTCACATTGCTTGCAAGCCTTATTATGATGTGCATTACCGAGAGGGCCCAGAGATACCTCTCCGATACTTGGAGTGACAAATCCTAATCTCGATCTATGCCAACCGAACAAAACACCTTCGGAGATACCTGTAGAGCATCTTTATAATCACCCATTTATGTTGTGACGTTTGATAGCACACAAGGTATTCCTCCGGTATTCGGGAGTTGCATAATCTCATAGTCAAAGGAACATGTATAAGTCATGAAGAAAGCAATAGAAATAAAACTGAAGGATCAACATGCTAAGCTAACGGATGGGTCTTGTCCGAATGATGAGATCCCATTCATCAAATGACAACACATGTCTTTGGTTAGGAAACTTAACCATCTTTGATTAATGAGCTAGTCTAGTAGAGGCTGATACGTCTGCGTCGTATCTACTTTTCCAAACACTTTTGCCCTTGTTTTCGACACTAACTTTCATGATTTGAATGGAACTAACCTGGACTGACGCTGTTTTCAGCAGAATTTCCATGGTGTTATTTATGTGCAGAAACAAATGTTCTCGAAATGACATGAAACTCCATGGAGATTATTTTTGGAAAATATAAAAAATACTGGCGAAAGAATCAAGGCCAGGGGGCCCACACCCATTCCACGAGGGTGGGCACGCCCCCCTGCCTCGTGGACCCCATGGTGCTCCACCGACTTCAACTCCAACTCCATATATTCACGTTCGGGGAGAAAAAAATCAGAGAGAAGGATTCATCGCGTTTTACGATACAGAGCAGCCACCAAGCCCTAAACTCTCTCGGGAGGGCTGATCTAGAGTCCGTTCGGGGCTCCGGAGAGGGGAATCCGTCGCCGTCGTCATCATCAACCATCCTCCATCACCAATTTCATGATGCTCACCGCCGTGCGTGAGTAATTCCATCGTAGGCTTGCTGGACGGTGATGGGTTGGATGAGATTTGCCATGTAATCGAGTTAGTTTTGTTAGGGTTTGATCCCTAGTATCCATTATGTTCTGAGATTAATGTTGCTCTAACTTTGCTATGCTTAATGCTTGTCACTAGGGCCCAAGTGCCATGATTTCAGATCTGAACCTATTATGTTTTCATGAATATATGTGAGTTCTTGATCCTATCTTGCAAGTCTATAGTCACCTACTATGTGTTATGATCCGGCAACCCCGAAGTGACAATAATCGAGACCACTCCCGGTGATGATCGTAGTTTGAGGAGTTCATGTATTCACTATGTGTTAATGATTTGTTTCGGTACTCTATTAAAAGGAGGCCTTAATATCCCTTAGTTTCCAATAGGACCCCGCTGCCACGGGAGGGTAGGACAAAAGATGTCATGCAATTTCTTTTCCATAAGCACGTATGACTATATTCGGAATACATGCCTACTTTACATTGATGAATTGGAGCTAGTTCTGTGTCACCCTAGGTTATAACTGTTACATGATGAACCGCATCCGACATAATTATCCATCACCGATCCAATGCCTATGAGCTTTTCCTATATTGTTCTTCGCTTATTTACTTTTCCGTTGCTATTGTTATAATCACTACAAAACCCCAAAAATATTACTTTTGCTACCGTTACCACTACTATCATACTACTTTGCTACTAAACACTTTGCTGCAGATATTAAGTTTCCAGGTGTCGTTGAATTGACAACTCAGCTGCTAATACTTGAGAAAATTCTTTGGCTCCCCTTGTGTCGAATCAATAAATTTGGGTTGAATACTCTACCCTCGAAAACTGTTGCGATCCAATATACTTGTGGGTTATCAGAGGCTTACTAGGGACACAGTGTTTTATCTATGTATTCACACATGTATCAAGTTTCCGGTTAATACAATTCTAGCATGAATAATAAACATTTATCATGATATAAGGAAACATAAAATAACAACTTTATTATTACCTATAGGGCATATTTCCTTCAGTCTTCCACTTGCACTAGAGTCAATAATCTAGTTCACATCGCCATGTGATTAAACATTAATAGTTCACATCGTCATGTGATTAACACCCATAGTTCACATTGCCATGTGACCAACACCCAAAGGGTTTACTAGAGTCAATAATCTAGTTCACATCGCCATGATTAACACCCAAGAGTACTAAGGTGTGATCACGTTTTGCTTGCGAGAGAAGTTTAGTCAAGGGGTCTGCCACATTCAGATCCGTGTGTATTTTGCAAATTTCTATGTCTACAATGCTCTGCATGGAGCTACTCTAGCTAATTGCTCCCACTTTCAATATGTATCCAGATTGAGACTCAGAGTCATCTGGATCAGTGTCAAAGCTAGCATCGACGTAACTCTTTACGACGAACTCTTTATTACCTCCATAACCGAGAAATACTTCCTTAGTCCTCTTAGGTAACTAAGGATAACTTTGACCGCTGTCCAGTGATCCACTCCTGGATCACTATCATACCTCCTTGCCAAACTCGTGGCAAGGTACACAATAGGTCTGGTACATAGCATAGCATACTTTATAGAATCTATGGCTGAGGCATAGGGAATGACTTTCATTCTCTTTCTATTTTCTGTCGTGGTCGGGTTTTGAGTCTTACTCAACTTCACACCTTGTAACACAGGCAAGAACCCTTTCTTTGAGTGATCCATTTTGAACTTCTTCAAAATCTTATCAAGGTATGTGCTTTGTGAAAGTCCAATTAAGCGTCTTGACCTATCTCTATAGATCTTGATGCCCAATATATAAGCAGCTTCACCGAGCTCTTTAATTGAAAAACTCTTATTCAAGTATCCTTTTATCGAGAAATTCTATATCATTTCCAATCAACAATATGTTATCGACATAGAGCTCCCACTCACTTTCTTGTAAATACAGGCTTCTCCAGAAGTCTGTATAAAACCATATGCTTTGATCACCTCATCAAAGCGTATGTTCCAACTCCGAGAGGCTTGCACCAGTACATAAATGGATCGCTGGAGCTTGCATACTTTGTTAGAACCTTTAGGATCGACAAAACCTACTGGTTGCATCATATACAACTCTTCATTAAGAAATCCATTAAGGAATGCAGTTTTGACATCCATTTGCTACATTTCATAATCATAAAATGCGGCAATTGCTAACGTGATTCGGACTGACTTAAGCATCGCTACGGGTGAGAAGGTCTCATCATAGTCAACTCCTTGAACTTGTTCAAAACCTTTTGCGACAAGTCGAGCTTTGCAGACAATAACATTACCATCAGCGTCAGTCTTGTTCTTGAAGATCCATTTATTCTCTATGGCTTGCCGATCATCGAGCAAGTCCACCAAAGTCCATACTTTGTTTTCATACATGGATCCCATCTCAGATTTCATGGTGTCAAGCCATTTTGCGGAATCTGGGCCCATCATCGCTTCCTCATAGTTCGTAGGTTCATCATGGTCTAGTAACATGACTTCCAGAATAGGATTACCATACCATACTGGTGCGGAACGTGCTCTGGTTGACCTACGAGGTTTGGTAGTAACTTGATCTGAAGTTTCATGATCATTATCATTAGCTTCCTCACTAATTGGCGTAGGCATCACTAGAACTGATTTTTGTGATGAACTACTTTCCAATTCAAGAGAAGGTACAATTAACTCATCAATTTCTACTTTCCTCCCACTCACTTCTTTCGAGAGAAACTCCTTCTCTAGAAAGGATCCATTCTTAGCAACAAAGATCTTGCCTTTGGATCTGTGATAGAAGGTGTACCCAATAGTCTCTTTTGGGTATCCTATGAAGACGCACTTCCCCGATTTGGGTTCGAGCTTATCAGGCTGAAGCTTTTTCACGTAAGCATCGCAACACCAAACTTTAAGAAACGACGGCTTAGGTTTCTTGCCAAACCACAGTTCATATGGTGTCGTCTCAAATGGATTTAGACGGTGCCCTACTTAAAGTGAATGCAGCTGTCTCTAATGCATAACCCCAAAACGATAGTGATAAATCGGTAAGACACATCATAGATCGCATCATATCTAATAAAGTACGGTTATGACGTTCGGACACACCATTACGCTGTGGTGTTCTAGGTGGCGTGAGCTGTGAAACTATTCGACATTGTTTTAAATGAAGGCCAAACTCATAACTCAAATATTCGGCTCCGCGATCAGATCGTAGAAGCTTTATTTTCTTGTTACGATGATTCTCCACTTCACACTGAAATTCTTTGAACTTTATCAAATGTTTCAGACTTGTGTTTCATTAAGTAGATATACCCATATATGCTCAAATCATCTGTGAAGGTTAGAAAAGAATGATACCCGCCGCGAGCCTCAACACTCATCGGACCGCATACATTGGTATGTATTATTTACAATAAGTCAGTGGCTCGCTCCATTGTTCCGGATAACGGAGTCTTAGTCATCTTGCCCATTTAGCCATGGTTCACAAGCATCAAATGATTCATAATCAAGTGATTCCAAAAGTACATCCGCATGGAGTTTCTCCATGCACTTTACACCAATATGACCTAAACGGCAGTGCCATGCTACCTCTTGAGCATGCGTTGGTTTTCCCTTGAAGAGGAAAGGGTGATGCAGCAAAGTGGCATAAGCATTTCCCTCAGTTTTTGAGAACCAATGTATCAATCCAGTAGGGGACTACACGCAAATCCCTAGTACCTGCATAAACAAGTAAGAACCTTGCAACAAACGGGATAAAGGGGTTGTCAATCCCTTCACGGCCACTTGCAAAAGTGAGATCTGATAGAGATAATAAGATCAATATTTTTGGTATTTTTGTTGTATAGATTGAAAAGTAAAGATTGCAAAATAAAAGAACGACGACAGAAATTGGCAAGTTGATGGGAAACTAATATGATGTAAAATAGACCCGGGGACCATAGGTTTCACTAGTGGCTTCTCTCAAAATAGCATGTATTACGGTGGGTGAACAAATTACTGCCGAGCAATTGATAGAAAAGCGCATAGTTGTGAGAATATCTAGACATGATCATGTATATAGGCATCACGTCCGTGACAAGTAGACCGAAACGATTCTGCATCTACTACTATTACTCCACACATCGACCGCTATCCATCATGCATCTAGAGTATTAAGTTCAAAAGAACAGAGTAACGCATTAAGCAAGATGACATGATGTAGAGGGATAAACTCAAGCAATATGATATAAACCCAATCTTTTTATCCTCGACGGCAACAATACAATACGTGCCTTGCTGCCCCTGCTGTCACTGGGAAAGGACACCGCAAGATTGAACCCAAAGTTAAGCACTTCTCCCATTGCAAGAAAGATCAATCTAGTAGGCCAAACCAAACAGATAATTCAAGGAGACTTGCAAAGATATCAAATCATGCATATAAGAATTCAGAGAAGAACCAAATATTGTTCATAGATAATCTTGATCATAAACCCAAAATTCATCGGATCTCGACAAACACACCGCAAAAAGTATTACATCGAATAGATCTCCAAGAAGATTGAGGAGAACTTTGTATTGAGATCCAAAGAGAGAGAAGAAGCCATGTAGCTAATAACTATGGACCCGAAGGTCTATGGTAAACTACTCACACATCATCGGAGAGGTTATGGTGTTGATGTAGAAGCCCTCCGTGATCGATTCCCCCTCTGGCAGAGCGTCGCAAAAGGCCCCAAGATGGGATCTCACGGGTACAGAAGGTTGGTGCGGTGGAAATAGGGTTTCGTGGTGCTCCTAGATGCTTTCAGGGTATATGAGTATATATAGGGGAAGGAAGTAGGTCGGTGGAGCTACGAGGGACCCACGAGGGTGGGGGGCACGCCTACCCCCTTGGGCGCGCCCTCCTGCCTCGTGGCAGCCTCGTTGCTTCATTGACGTCCACTCCAAGTCTCCTAGATTGCGTTTGTTCCAAAAACGATCCTCGTGAAGGTTTCATTCCGTCTGGATTCCATTTGATATTCCTTTTCTGCGAAACACCGAAATGGGCAAAAAAACAGCAATTTGCACTGGGCCTTTGGTTAGTAGGTTAGTCCCAAAAATAATATAAAAGTGCATATTAAAGCCCATTAAACATCCAAAACAGATAATATAATAGCTTGGAAGAATCAAAAATTGTAGATACGTTGGAGACGTATCAAGCATCCCCAAGCTTAATTCCTGCTCGTCCTCGAGTAGGTAAATGATAAAAACAATTTTTTTGATGTGTAATGCTACCTAACATAATTTTCAATGTAATTTTCTTTATTGTGGCAGGAATGTTTAGATCCAAAAGATACTTGACAAAAGTTTAATATTGACATAAAAATAATAATACTTCAAGCATGCTAACCAAGCAATTATGTCTTATCAAAATAACATAGCCAAAGAAAGCTTATCCCTACAAAATCATATAGTTTGGCCATGCTTCATTTTTGTCACACAAAATTATCCTATCATGCACAACCTCGGTTTCAGACAAGCAATTGTTTCATACTTAGCCTTTTCAAACTCTTTCAACTTTTACGCAATATATGAGTGATACGTCTCCAACGTATCTATAATTTTTTATTGCTCCATGCTATATTATCTACTATTTTGGACTATATTGGGCTTTATTTTCCACTTTTATATTATTTTTTGGACTAACCTATTAGCCGGAGGCCCAGCCCAGAATTGCTGTTTTTTGCCTATTTCAGTGTTTCGAAGAAACAGAATATCAAATGGAGTCCAAATGGAATAAAACCTTCTGGAATGTGATTTTCTCACCGAACGTGATCCAGGAGACTTGGACCCTGCTCCAAGGAACAAAAGAGGCGGTCACGAGGGTGGGGGCGCCCCCCCTAGGGCGCGCCCCCTGCCTCGTGGGCCCCCTGTTGCTCCACCGACGTACTCCTTCCTCCTATATATACCTACGTACCCCCAAACAATCAGATACGGGGCCAAAAACCTAATTCCACCGTCGCAACCTTCTGTACCCACGAGATCCCATCTTGGGGCCTGTTCCGGAGCTCCGCCGGAGAGGGCCATCATCATGGAGGGTTTCTACATCATCATAGCCTCTCCGATGAAGTGTGAGTAGTTTACCTCAGGCCTTCGGGTCCATAGTTAGTAGCTAGATGGCTTCTTCTCTCTTTTTGGATCTCAATACAAAGTTCTCCCCCTCTCTTGTGGAGATCTATTCGATGTAATCTTTTTTTTGCGGTGTGTTTGTTGAGACCGATGAATTGTGGGTTTATGATCAAGTCTATCTATGAATAATATTTGAATCTTCTCTGAATTCTTTTATGTATGATTGGTTATCTTTGCAAGTCTCTTCGAATTATCAGTTTGGTTTGGCCTACTAGATTGGTTTTTCTTGCCATGGGAGAAGTGCTTAGCTTTGGGTTCAATCTTCCGGTGTCCTTTCCCAGTGACAGAAGGGGCAGCAAGGCACGTATTGTATTGTTGCCATCGAGGATAACAAGATGGGGTTTTTATCATATTGCATGAAACAATCCCTCTACATCATGTCATCTAGCTTAAGGCGTTACTCTGTCTTTAACTTAATACTCTAGATGCATGCTGGATAGCGGTCGATGAGTGGAGTAATAGTAGTAGATGCAGGCAGGAGTCGGTCTACTTGTCTCGGAAGTGATGCCTATATACATGATCATACCTAGATATTCTCATAACTATGCTCAATTCTGTCAATTGCTCAACAGTAATTTGTTCACCCACCGTAGAATACTTATGCTCTTGAGAGAAGCCACTAGTGAAACCTATGGCCCCCGGGTCTATTCTCATCATATCAATCTCCATCACTTTATTATTGCTTTGCTTTTTTACTTTTCCTTTTACTTTTTGCTTTGCATCTCTATATCAAAAATACCAAAAATATTATCTATCATCTCTATTAGATCTCACTCTCGTAACTAACCGTGAAGGGAATGACAACCCCTAATCGCGTTGGTTGCGATGAGCTATTGTTTTTTGTAGGTACGAGGGACTTGCATGTAGCCTCCTACTGGATTGATACCTTGGTTCTCAAAAACTGAGGGAAATACTTACGCTACTTTGCTGCGTCATCCTCTCCTCTTCGGGGAAATCCAACGCAGTGCTCAAGAGGTAGCAAGAAGAATTTCTGGCGCCATTGCCGGGGAGTCTGCACAAAAGTCAACATACCAAGTACCCATCACAATCCCTATCTCCCGCATTACATTAGTTGTCTTTTGCCTCTCGTTTTCCTCTCCCCCACTTCACCCTTGCCGTTTTATTTGCCCTCTCTTTTCCATGTTCCTTCTTTTTGCTTGCATCTTCGCTTGCTAAAAGTTTATGGATCCTCATCCACTTGCTAATCTCTTTAAGAGATCCAATTATGATCAACCTATTGCTAGTGAATTGAGTGCACTAGATTATCTTTAGAAGGTTTTGCCTGAAATTCATGAATCTAAAAATTGTGATGAAGTACTTTATGAAGCGACTCACGATAGATCTTTGAATAAAAAGCATGATTTCAATGATTTTACTATAAATTCTATTGATGTCAATTGTGCTAAAAATATGCAAAACCCTATGCTTGGGAATGCTAGTTTTGCTATGTCCTCTAGTTGTTGCAATGATCATGATTGGGGTGATAGTTCTTCTTATGATCTTGAAAATTTATTTAAGCCCCATGATGAATATGAGATTGATAATAGTGTTTGCAATATTTTTGAAAGTGGGTTTGGAGAGGTCATGACTTTAGTTAATGATAATCCCACTATTTTTAAAGAGTGTCAACTTTGCATGCATGTGGATCGTATTGAAAATATTTTATGTGATAGCTATTTTGTTGAATTTGCTTATGATCCCACATTTAATTATTATGAGAGAGGAAAATATGGTTGTAGAAATTTTCATGATAATAAATTACCTCTCGTTTTGTTGAGATTACTATTGTTTCTTTCTGCTTCCTTGCATATGCTAGTTTTTGCTTGCCTTGATAATTTGTTTACCTATAAGATGCCTATGCATAGGAAGTATGTTAGACTTAGATGTGTGTTTTCACATGCTTTATGATGCTCTCTTTGTGCTTCAATTCTTGTCTTTCATTTGAGCATCATTGAAATCTCAATGCCTAGCTAGGGGTGTTAAACGATAGCGCTTGTTAGGAGGCAACCCAATTTTATTTTTAGTTTTTTTTCCTTTTTTCTTATGTTTAGGAATAAATAATCCATCTACCTTCTGTTTAGATGTGGTTTTATGTTTTAATTAGTGTTTGTGCCAAGTTAAACCTATAGGATCTTCTTGGATGATAGTTATTTGATCTTGCTGTAATTTCCAGAAACTTTCTGTTCACGCAAACAATTGTTAAAAATCACCAGAACGTGATAAAATACTGATTCCAATTGCTGCTGATCAATAAAAAAAATTCTAGGTCGTCCTATTTTGGTAGATTTTTTGGAGTTCCATAAGTTTGCGTTAGTTACAGATTACTACAGACTGTTCTGTTTTTGACAGATTCTGTTTTTCGTGTGTTGTTTGCTTATTTTGATGAATCTATGGCTAGTAAAATAGTTTATAATCCATAGATAAGTTGGAATACAGTAGATTTTACACCAATATAAATAAATAATGAGTTCATTACAGTACCTTGAAGTGGTCTTTTGTGTTCTTTCTCTAACGGAGCTCATGAGATTTCTTTTGAGTTTTGTGTTGTGAAGTTTTCAAGTTTTGGGTAAATTATTTTGATGGATTATGGAACAAGGAGTGGCAAGAGCCTAAGCTTTGGGATGCCCATGGCACCCCAAGATAATCCAAGGAAACCAAAAAGTCAAAGCTTGGGGATGCCCCGGATGGCATCCCCTCTTTCGTCTACTTCCATCGGTAATTTGACTTGGAGCTATATTTTTATTCACCACATGATATGTGTTTTGCTTGGAGCGTCTTGTATTATTTGTGTCTTTGTTTGTTAGTGTGCCACAATCATCTTTTCTGTACATACCTTTTGAGAGTGCCATACATGAATTGGAATTTGATAGAATACTCTATGTGCTTCACTTATATCTTTTGAGCTATGTAGTTTTGCTCTAGTGCTTCACTTATATCTTTTTAGCATTATAATTTTGCTCTATGTGCTTCACTTAGATCTTTAAGAGCACGGTGGTGGATTTGTTTTAAAGAAACTATTGACCTCTCATGCTTCACTTAGATTATTTTGAGAGTCTTTAATAGCATGGTAATTTGCTTAATAATAATATGCTTGGTATTCAAGATTTGTGAAACTTTCTTTTGAGTGCGTTGAATACTAAGAAAAGATTGATGCTTGATAATTGTTTTGAGATATGAAGATGGTGATATTAGAGTCATGCTAGTTGAGTAGTTGTGAATTTAAGGAATACTTGCGTTAAAGTTTGTGATTCCCGTAGCATGCATGTATGGTGAACCATTATGTGATGAAGTCGGAGCATGATTTATTTATTGATTGTCTTCCTTATGAGTGGCGGTCGGGGACGAGCGATGGTCTTTTCCTACCAATCTATCCCCCTAGGAGCATGCGCGTAATACTTTGCTTTGATAACTTCTAGATTTTTGCAATAAGTATATGAGTTCTTTATGACTAATGTTGAGTCCATGGATTATACGCACTTTTTCCCATCCTTCCACCATTGCTAGCCTCTCTAATACCGCGCACCTTTCGCCGGTATCATACACCCACCATATACCTTCCTCAAAACAGCCACCATACCTACCTATCATGGCATTTCCATAGCCATTCCGAGATATATTGCCATGCAACTTTCCATCGTTCCGTTTATTATGACACGCTCCATCATTGTCATATTGCTAGCATGATCATATAGTTGACATCGTATTTGTGGCAAAACCACCGTTCATAATTCTTTCATACATGTCACTCTTGATTCATTGCATATCCCGGTACACCGCCGGAGGCATTCACATAGAGTCATATTTTGTTCTAAGTATTGAGTTGTAATTGTTGAGTTGTAAGAAAAATAAAAAGTGTGATGATCATCATTTTTAGAGCATTGTCCCAAGTGAGGAAAGGATGATGGAGACTATGATTCCCCCACAAGTTGGGATGAGACTCCGGACGAAAAATAAAAAAAATAAAAAAAAGAGGCCATAAAAAAGAGAAAAGGCCCAAATAAAAAAAATTAAAAAAATGAGAGAAAAAGAGAGAAGGGACAATGTTACTATCCATTTACCACACTTGTGCTTCAAAGTAGCACCATGATCTTCATGATAGAGAGTCTCTCATTTTGTCACTTTCATATACTAGTGGGAATTTTTTTCATTATATATAGAACTTGGCTTGTATATTCCAATGATGAGCTTCCTCAAATTGCCCTAGGTATTCATGAGCAAGCAAGTTGGATGCACACCCACTTAGTTTCTTTTCTTGAGCTTTCATATACTTATAGCTCTAGTGCATCCGTTGCATGGCAATCCCTCGCATTGACATCAATTGATGGACATCTCCGTAGCCCGTTAAGCTCCAACGT
Source organism: Triticum aestivum (assembly GCF_018294505.1). Lineage (NCBI taxonomy): Eukaryota > Viridiplantae > Streptophyta > Magnoliopsida > Poales > Poaceae > Triticum > Triticum aestivum. The sequence goes on along the minus strand of NC_057797.1, from coordinate 777,221,594 downwards.
ATCTATAATTTTTGATTGCTCCATGCTATATTATCTACTGTTTTGGACTATATTGGGCTTTATTTTTCACTTTTATATTATTTTTGGGACTAACCTCTTAACCGGAGGCCCAACCTAGAATTGCTGTTTTTGCCTATTTCAGTGTTTCGAAGAAACAGAATATCAAACGGAGACCAAACGGATTAAAACCTTCGGGAACGTGATTTTCTCACCGAACGTGATCCAGGAGACTTGGACCCTGCTCCAAGGAATAAAAGAGGCGGTCACGAGGGTGGGGGGCGCCCCCCCCTAGGGCGCGCCCCCCTACCTCGTGGGCCCCCTGTTGCTCCACCGACGTACTCCTTACTCCTATATATACCTACATACCCCCAAACGATCAGATACGGAGCCAAAAACCTAATTCCACCGCCGCAACCTTTTGTACCCATGAGATCCCATCCTAGGGCCTGTTCCGGAGCTTCGCCGGAGAGGGCCGTCATCACGGAGGGTTTCTACATCATCATAGCCTCTCCGATGAAGTGTGAGTAGTTTACCTCAGACCCTCGGGTCCATAGTTAGTAGCTAGATGGCTTCTTCTCTCTTTTTGGATCTCAATACAAAGTTCTCCCCCTCTCTTGTGGAGATCTATTCGATGTAATCTTCTTTTTGCGGTGTGTTTGTTGAGACCGATGAATTGTGGGTTTATGATCAAGTCTATCTTTGAATAATACTTGAATCTTCTCTGAATTCTTTTATGTATGATTGGTTATCTTTGCAAGTCTCTTCAAATTATCAGTTTGGTTTGGCCTACTAGATTGGTTTTTCTTGCCATGGGAGAAGTGCTTAGCTTTGGTTTCAATCTTGCGGTGTCCTTTCCCAATGACAGAAGGGGCAGCAAGGCACATATTGTATTGTTGCCATCGAGGATAACAAGATGGGGTTTTTATCATATTGCATGAAACTATCCCTCTACATCATGTCATCTTGCTTAAGGCGTTACTCTGTTTTTAACTTAATACTCTAGATGCATGCTGGATAGCGGTCGATGAGTGGAGTAATAGTAGTAGATGTAGGCAGGAGTCGGTCTACTTGTCTCGGACGTGATGCCTATATACATGATCATACCTAGATATTCTCATAACTATGCTCAATTCTGTCAATTGCTCAACAGTAATTTGTTCACCCACCATAGAATACTTATGCTCTTGAGAGAAGCCACTAGTGAAACCTATGGCCCCCGGGTCTATTCTCATCATATCAATCTCCATCACTTTATTATTGCTTTGCTTTTTACTTTGCCTTTTACTTTTTTCTTTGCATCTCTATATCAAAAATACCAAAAATATTATCTATCATCTCTATCAGATCTCACTCTCGTAAGTGACCGTGAAGGGATTGACAACCCCTAATCGCGTTGGTTGCGAGGAGCTATTGTTTTTGTGTAGGTACGAGGGACTTGCGTGTAGCCTCCTACTGGATTGATACCTTGGTTCTCAAAAACTGAGGGAAATACTTACGCTACTTTGCTGCTTCATCCTCTCCTCTTCAGGGAAATCCAACGCAGTGCTCAAGAGGTAGCAATGAGCGCGAGCCATGTACATAGCAGTATGGGTGGAATAGAATATGATGATGGAAGTTGTGTGAGAAGACAAAAAGGAGAAAGTCTCTCATTGACGCAGCTAATCAACGGGCTATGGAGATGTCCATCAATTGATGTCAATGCGAGGGATTGCCATGCAATGGATGCACTAGAGCTATAAATATATGAAAGCTCATCAAAAGAAACTAAGTGGGTGTGCATCCAACTTGCTTGCTCACGAAGACCTAGGGCAATTTGAGGAAGCCCATCATTGGAATATACAAGCCAAGTTCTATAATGAAAAATTCCCACCAGTATATGAAAGTGACAAAATATGAGACTCTCTATCATGAAGATCATGGTGCTACTTTGAAGCACAAGTGTGGAAAAAGGATAGTAATGTTGTCCCTTCTCTCTTTTTCTCTCATTTTTTTCTCTTTTTTTGTTTGGGCTTCTTTGGCCTCTCTTTTTTTCTTTTCGTCCGGAGTCTCATCCCGACTTGTGGGGGAATCATAGTCTCCATCATCCTTTCCTCACATGGGACAATGCTCTAATAATGAAAATCATCACACTTCTATTTACTTTACAACTCAAGAATTACAACTCAATACTTAGAACAAAATATGACTCTATGTGTATGCCTCCAGCGGTGTACCAGATATGCAATGAATCAAGAGCGACATGTACGAAAGAATTATGAAGGTGGCTTTGCCACAAATATGATGTCAACTACATGATCATGCAAAGCAATATGACAATAATGGAGCGTGTCATAATAAACGGAACGGTGGTAAGTTGCATGGCAATATATCTCGGAATGGCTATGGAAATGCCATAATAGGTAGGTATGGTGGCTGTTTTGAGGAAGATATAAGGAGGATTATGTGTGATAGAGCGTATCGTATCACGGGGTTTGGATGCACCGGCGAAGTTTGTGCCAACTCTCGAGGTGAGAAAGGGCAATGCACGGTACCAAAGAGGCTAGCAATGATGGAAAGGTGAGAGTGCGTATAATCCATGACCTCAACATTAGTCATAAAGAACTCACATACTTATTGCAAAAATCTACAAGTCATCAAAACCAAGCACTACCCGCATGCTACTAGGGGAAGGGTTAGTAGGAGTTAACCATCGCGCGATCTCGACCTCTACACATAAGGAAAGAAATCAAAGAACACCTCATGCTTCAAATTTGTCACACAGCGTTCACCATACGTGCATGCTACGAGACTTGCAAACCTCAACACAAGTATTTCTCAATTCCACAATTACTCAACTAGCATGACTCTAATATTACCACATTTATATCTCAAAACGACTATCAAGTATCAAACTTGTTCAATGCACTCTATATGAAAGTTTTTATTATACCCATCTTGGATACCTATCATATTAAGACTAATTTTATAGCCAAAGCAAATTACCATGCTGTTATAAAAGACTCTCAAAATAATATAAGTGAAGCATGAGAGATCAATAATTTCTCTAAAATAAAACCACCACCATGCTCTAAAAGATATAAGCGAAGCACTAGAGCAAAATTATCTAGCTCAAAAGATATAAGTGAAGCACATAGAGTATTCTAATAAATTCTGATGCATGTGTGTGTCTCTCAAAAGGTGTGTACAGCAAGAATGATTGTGGTAAACTAAAAAGCAAAGACTCCAATCATACAAGACGCTCCAAGCAAAACACATATCATGTGGTGAATAAAAATATAGCCTCGAGTAAAGTTACTGATAGACGAAGACGAAAGAGGGGATGCCTTCCGGGGCATCCTCAACCTTAGGCTTTTGGTTGTCCTTGAAATTTACCTTGGGGTGCCCTGGGCATCCCCAAGCTTAGGCTCTTGCCACTACTTTAAGAAAACAAACCACCACTTTAAGGTACTTTAATGAACTCATTATTTATTTATATTGGTGTTAAACCTACTGTATTGAGACTTCTCTATGGTTCATACCCCCCGATACTAGCCATAGATTCATCAAAACAAGCAAACAACACACGAAAAACAGAATGTGTCAAAAAGGGAATAGTCTGTAGCAATCTGTAACTTTCGAATACTTCTGTTACTCCAAAAATCCTGAGAAATTTGGAAGTAATAAGCAATTTGTTTATTAATCTTCTTCAAAAAGAATCAACTAAAAAGCACGTTTCTGTAATTTATTAAAACTAATCTCGTGCGTGCAGAAGTTTCTGTTTTTCAGCAAGATCAAATTAACTATCACCATAGGTTATCCTAAAGGTATTACTTGGCACAAACACTAATTAAACACAAAACCACATCTAACCAGAGGCCAGATGAATTATTTATTACTAAACAGGAACAAAAAGTAAAGAAAAAAATAAAATTGGATTGCCTCCCAACAAGCGCTATCGTTTAACGCCCCTAGCTAGGCATAAAAACAAGAATAGATCTAGGTATTATCATCTTTGGTATGCAATCCATAGGTGGCTCTCATAATAGATTCATAAAGTAATTTAATTTTCTTCCTAGGAAAGTGTTCCATGCCTTTCCTTAACGGAAATTGAAATCTAATATTTCCTTCTTTCATATCAATAATTGCACCAGTCATTCTAAGGAAAGGTCTACCAAGAATAATGGAACATGTAGGATTGCAATCTATATCAAGAACAATGAAATCTACGGGCACATAATTCCTATTTGTAACAATAAGAACATCATTAATCCTTCCCATAGGTTTCTTAATGGTGGAATCCGCAAGATGCAAATTTAAAGAACAATCACCAAGTTCATGGAAACCTAACACATCACACAAAGTTTTTGGAATCGTGGAAACACTAGCACCCAAATCACACAAAGCATAGCATTCATGATCTTTAATCTTAATTTTAATAGTAGGTTGATGTCTACTACGCAACCTTCTCCTTATAGATGTTGTTGGGCCTCCAAGTGCAGAGGTTTGTACGACAGTAGCAAATTTCCCTCAAGTGGATGACCTAAGGTTTATCAATCCGTGGGAGGCGTAGAATGAAGATGGTCTCTCTCAAGCAACCCTGCAACCAAATAACAAAGAGTCTCTTGTGTCCCCAACACACCCAATACAATGGTAAATTGTATAGGTGCACTAGTTCGGCGAAGAGATGGTGATACAAGTGCAATATGGATGGTAGATATAGGTTTTTGTAATCTGAAAATATAAAAACAACAAGGTAGCTAATGATAAAAGTGAGCGAAAATGGTATTGCAATGCTAGGAAACAAGGCCTAGAGTTCATACTTTCACTAGTGCAAGTTCTCTCAACAATAATAACATAGCTGGATCATATAACTATCCCTTAACATGCAACAAAGAGTCACTCCAAAGTCACTAATAGCGGAGAACAAACGAAGAGATTATTGTAGGGTACGAAACCACCTCAAAGTTATTCTTTCTGGTCGATCTATTCAAGAGTCCGTAGTAAAATAACACGAAGCTATTCTTTCCGTTCGATCTATTGTAGAGTTCATACTAGAATAAACCTTAAGACACAAATCAACCAAAACCCTAATGTAACCTAGATACTCCAATGTCACCTCAAGTATCTGTGGGTATGATTATACGATATGCATCACACAATCTCAGATTCATCTATTCAACCAACACAAAGAACTTCAAAGAGTGCCCCAAAGTTTCTACCGGAGAGTCAAGACAAAAACGTGTGCCAACCCCTATGCAAAAGTTCACAAGATCACTGAACCCGCAAATTGATCACCAAAACATACATCAAGTAGATCACGTGAATATCCCATTGTCACCACAGATAAGCACATGCAAGACATACATCAAGTGTTCTCAAATCCTTAAAGACTCAATCCGATAAGATAACTTCAAAGGGAAAACTCAATTAATTACAAGAGAGTAGAGGGAGAGAAACATCATAAGATCCAACTACAATAACAAAGCTCGTGGTACGTCAAGATCGTGCCAAATCAAGAACACGAGAGAGAGAGAGAGATCAAACACATAGCTACTGGTACATACCCTCAGCCCCGAGGGTGAACTACTCCCTCCTCGTCATGGAGAGCGCCGGGATGATGAAGATGGCCACGAGAGAGGGATCCCCCCTCCGACAGGGTACCGGAACGCGTCTAGATTGGTTCTCGGTGGCTACAGAGGCTTGCGGCAGCGGAACTCCCGATCTAGGTTATGTTCTGGAAGTTCGGGTATATATAAGAGCTGTTGGCGCCGGGAACAAGTCAGGGGGGTCTCCGAGGTGGCCACGAGGTAGGGGGCGCGCCCAGGAGGTAGGGCGCCCCCCCCCCACCCTCGTGGGTGCCTCGGGACTCTTCTGGTCCATCTACGATACTCCGTGGGCTTCTTCTGTTCCAAAAACAATCTCCGTGAAATTTCAGTTCAATTGGACTCTGTTTGGTTTTCCTTTTCTGCGATACTCAAAAACAAGGAAAAAACAGAAACTGGCACTGGGCTCTAGGTTAATAGGTTAGTCCCAAAAATAATATAAAAGTGCATAATAAAGCCCATTAAACATCCATAACAGATAATATAATAGCATGGAACAATAAAAAATTGTAGTTACGTTGGAGACGTATCATAGGTTCCCACTCATCATAAATTTTTCTAGGGATAGAAACTTCCAATTCAAGTTTTTCTTCATAAGATTGCATTAAAGCATCAACGATGTGTTTAGTAAAAGCTTTATTTTGGCTATAAGAATGAGTAGAATTTAACACGGATTGCAACAAGGAAATACAATCTATCAAAGAGCATTTATCATAATTAAATTCCTTGAAATCCAAAATAGTGGGTTCATTGCTACGTAAAGTTTTGACCTCTTCAATCCCACTTTTACCAATTTTTGCATCAAGATCTAAAACCTCTGAATCATTGGGACGTCTTTTAACTAAAGTTGACTCAGCTCCGGTCCCATCTTTATCAAGATTCATATTGGAAAACAAAGATTTAATAGGAGACACATCAATCACTTCCAGATCTTCATCATTATTATCATGAAAACTAGAAGAACACGCTTTCACAAATCAATCTTTTTTAGCACGAATCCTAGCGGTTCTTTCTTTGCACTCATCAATGGAAATTCTCATGGCTTTGAGAGACTCATTGATATCATGCTTAGGTGGAATAGATCTAAGTTTCAAAGAATCAACATCAAGAGAAATTATATCCACGTTCCTAGCCAACTCATCAATCTTAAGCAATTTTTCTTCAAGCAAAGCATTGAAATTCTTGTGCGAAATCATAAATTCTTTAACACTAGTCTCAAAATCAGATGGCATCTTATTAAAATTTCCATAAGAGTTGTTGTAGGAATTACCATAATTATTAGAGGAATTACTAGGAAATGGCCTAGAGTTAAAGTTTCCTCTATACGCGTTGTTGCCAAAATTGTTCCTACCAACAAAATTCACATCCATAGATTCATTATTATTTTCAATCAAAGTGGACAAAGGCATATCATTAGGATCAGAAGAAACACTCTTATTAGCAAACAATTTCATAAGTTCATCCATCTTTCCACTCAAAACATTAATCTCTTCAATCGCATGAACCTTTTTACTAGTGGATCTTTCGGTGTGCCATTGAGAATAATTAACCATAATATTATCTAGGAGCTTAGTAGCTTCTCCTAAAGTGATTTCCATGAAAGTGCCTCCCACAGCCGAATCTAAAAGATTTCTAGAAGCAAAATTCAATCCAGCATAATTTTTTTGTATAATCATCCATAAATTCAAACCATGTGTAGGGCAATTACGTACCATTAATTTCATCCTCTCCCAAGCTTGTGCAACATGCTCATGATCAAGTTTCTTAAAATTCATAATATTGTTTCTAAGAGAGATGATCTTAGCGGGAGGAAAATATTTAGAGATAAAAGCATCTTTGCACTTATTCCAATAATCAATACTATTTTTAGGCAAAGAAGAGAACCAAGTTTTAGCACGATTTCTAAGCAAAAACGAAAAGAACTTCAATTTAACAATATCATTATCCACATCTTTCTTATTTTGCATATCACACAAATCAACGAAGTTGTTTAGATGGGCCAGAAATTGATCTTTCATGACAAGATTCAACAGAGCAGCATTAATTTCACAAGATTCAGCATCGGTAATAGGAGCAATCGGGGTGCTAATAAAATCATTGTTGTTGGTATTGGAAAAGTCACATAATTTAGTATTATCTTGAGCCATCGTAACAAGCAATCAATCCAACAATCAAGCACACAAGAAGCAAGCGAAAAGATACGAACGGAAGAGAGACGAAGAAAAGGCAGAGGCAAAGGGAAAGGTTTTCGAAAATCGTTTTAGAAGTGGGGGAGAGGAAAACGAGAGGCAAATGGCAAATAATGTAATGCGAGGGATAAGAGTTTGTGATGGGTACTTGGTATGTCTTGACTTGTGTGTAGATCTCCCCGGCAACGGCGCCAGAAATCCTTCTTGCTACCTCTTGAGCATGTGTTGGTTTTCCCTTGAAGAGGAAAGGGTGATGCAGCAAAGCAGCGTAAGTATTTCCCTCAGTTTTTCAGAACCAAGGTATCAATCCAGTAGGAGCTACATGCAAATCCTTAGTACCTGCACAAACAAGTAAGAACCTTGCCACCAACGCGATAAAGGGGTTGTCAATCCCTTCACGGCCACTAAGATCAATATTTTTGGTATTTTTGTTGTATAGATTGAAAGGTAAAGATTGCAAAATAAAAGAATGGCGACAGAAATTGGCAAGTTGACGGGAAACTAATATGATGTAAAATAGACCCGGGGGGCATAGGTTTCACTAGTGGCTTCTCTAAAGATAGCATGTATTACGGTGGGTGAACAAATTACTGCCGAGCAATTGATAGAGAAGCGCATAGTTATGAGAATATCTAGGCATGATCATGTATATAGGCATCACGTCCGTGAGAAGTAAACCGAAACGATTTTGCATCTACTACTATTACTCCACACATCGACCGCTATCCAGCATGCATCTAGAGTATTAAGTTCATAAGAACAGAGTAACGCATTAAGCAAGATGACATTATGTAGAGGGATAAACTAAAGCAATATGATATAAACCCCATATTTTTCTCCTCGATGACAATAATACAATACGTGCCTTGCTGCCCCTGCTGTCACTGGGAAAGGACACCGCAAGATTGAACCCAAAGCTAAGCACTTCTCCCATTGCAAGAAAGATCAATCTAGTAGGCCAAACCAAACTGATAATTCGAAGAGACTTGCAAAGATATCAAATCGTGCATATAAGAATTCAGAGAAGAACCAAATATTGTTCATAGATAATCTTGATCATAAACCCACAATTCATCAGATCTCAACAAACACACCGCAAAAAGTATTACATCGAATAGATCTCCAAGAAGATCGAGGAGAACTTTGTATTGAGATCCAAAGAGAAAGAAGAAGCCATCTAGCTAATAACTATGGACCCGAAGGTCTGTGGTAAACTACTCACACATCATCGGAGAGGCTATGGTGTTGATGTAGAAGCCCTCCGTGATCGATTCCCCCTCCGGCGGAGTGCCAGAAAAGGCCCCAAGATGGGATCTCACGTGTACAGAAGGTTGCAGCGGTGGAAATAGGGTTTCATGGTGCCCCTAGATGTTTTCAGGTTATATGAGTATATATAGGCGAAGGAAGTAGGTCGGTGGAGCTACGAGGGGCCCACGAGGGTGGGGGCGCGCCTACCCCCCTTGGGCGCGCCCTCCTGCCTCATGACCGCCTCGTTGCTTCCTTGACGTCCACTCCAAGTCTCCTGGATTGTGTTTGTTCCAAAAACGATCCTCGCAAAGCTTTCATTCCGTTTGGATTCCGTTTGATATTCCTTTTCTGCCACAAGTATGTCGGAGACGTATCATGCCACAAGTATGTTGCACTATCATTATCAACTTTGCATCATTTGGCATCAATATTATGAATATGTGTATCACTACGATCGAGAATCAATAAACCATTTATATTAAGTGTATGACCATAGAAGGTTTTATTCATGTAAACAGAACAATAATTATTCTCTGACTTAAATGAATAATCGTATTGCAATTAACGTGATCCAATCATTTTCATGCTCAACGCAAACACCAAATAACATCTATTTAGGTCCAACACTAATCCCGAAGGTAGAGGGAGTGTGCGATGATGATCTTATCAACCTTGGAATCACTTCGAACACACATCGTCACCTCGCCCTAAACTAGTCTCTGTTCATTTTGCAACTCCTTTTTCGAGTTACTAATCTTAGCAATTGAACCAGTATCAAATACCCTGGGGTTACTATGAACACTAGTAAAGTACACATAAATAACATGTATATCAAATATACTTTTGTTCACTTTGCAATCCTTCTTATCTGCTAAGTATTTGGGGTAGTTCCGCTTCCAGTGACCATTCCTTTGCAGTAGAAGCACTCAGTTTCAGGCTTAGGTCTAGCTTTGGGCTTCTTCACGGGAGTGGCAACTTGCTTGCCATTCCTCTTTAAGTCCCCTTTCTTTCCCTTGCCCTTTTACTTGAAACTATTGGTCTTGTCAACCATCAACACTTGATGATTTTTCTTGCTTTCTACCTTCATCGATTTTTGCGAAGAGCTTGTGAATCGTTTCCGTTATCCCTTGCATATTATAGTTCATCATGAAGTTCTAGTAACTTTATGATAGTGACTAGAGAACTCTGTCAATCACTATCTTATCTGGAAGATTAACTCCCACTTGATTCAAGTGATTGTAGTACTAAGACATTCTGAGCACATGCTCACTAGCTGAGCTATTCTCCTCCATCTTGTAGGCAAAGTACTTGTCAGAGGTCTCATACCTCTTAACACGGGCATGAGTCTGAAATACCAATTTCAGCTCTTGAAACATCTCATATGCTCTGTGGCGTTCAAAATGTTTTTGAAGTCCCGGTTCTAAGCCGTAAAGTATGGCGCACTAAACTATCAAGTAGTCATCATACCGAGCTTGTCAAACATTCATAACGTCTGCATCAGCTCCTGCAATAGGTCTGTCACCTAGCGGTGCATCAAGGACATAATTCTTCTGTGCAGCAATGAGGATAATCTTCAGATCACGGACCTAGTCCGCATCATTGCTACTATCATCTTTCAACTTAGTTTTCTCTAGGAACATATCAAAAATAAAACAGGGGAGCTATACGCGAGCTATTGATCTACAACATAGATATGCAAATACTACCAGGACTAAGTTCATGATAAATTAAAGTTCAATTAATCATATTACTTAAGAACTCCCACTTAGATAGACATCCCTCGAGTCATCTAAATGATCACGTGATCCAAATCAACTAAACCATGTTCGATCATCACGTGAGATGGAGTAGTTTTCAATGATGAACATCTCTATGTTGATCATATCTACTATATGATTCACGCTCGACCTTTCGGTCTCCAGTGTTCCGAGGCCATATCTACATATGCTAGGCTCGTCAAGTTTAACCCAAGTATTCTGCACGTGCAAAACTGTCTTGCACCCATTGTATGTGAACGTAGAGCTTATCACAGCCGATCATCACGTGGTGTCTCGGCACGACAAACTGTAGCAATGGTGCATACTCAGGGATAACACTTATACCTTGAAATTTAGTGAGGGATCATCTTATAATGCTACCGCCGTACTAAGCAAAATAAGATGCATAAAAGATAAACATCACATGCAATCAAAATATGTGACATGATATGGCAATCATCATCTTGTGCCTTTGATCTCCATCTCCAAAGCACATCATGATATCCATCGTCACCGGCTTGACACCTTGATCTCCATCATAGCGCCGTTGTCGTCTCGCCAACTATTGCTTCTACAACTATCGCTACCACATAGTGATAAAGTAAAGCAATTACATGGCGATTGCATTTCATACAATAAAGCGGCAACCATAAGGCTTCTGCCAGTTGCCGATAACTTCTACAAAACATGATCATCTAATCACGCCTTGACCATATCACATCATAGCATGCCCTGCAAAAACAAGTTAGACGTCCTCTACTTTGTTGTTGCAAGTTTTACGTGGCTGCTACGGGCTTCTAGCAAGAACCGTTCTTACCTACTCATCAAAACCACAACGATTTTTCGTCAAGTGTGCTATTTTAACATTCAACAAGGACCGGTCGTAGTCAAATTGGATTCAACTAAAGTTGGAGAAACAGACACCCGCTAGCCACCTATGTGCTAAAGCACGTTTAGAACCGGTCTCATGAACGTGGTCATGTAATGTTGCTCCAGGCCGCTTCATCCAACACTACCGCCGAATCAAAATAAGACGTTGGTGGTAAGCAGTATGACTATAATCGCCCACAACTCTTTGTGTTCTACTCGTGCATATCATCTACGCACAGACCTGGCTCAGATGCCTATGTTGGGAACCGTAGCCTGCAATTTCAAAAAGTTTCCTACGATCACGCAAGATCTATCTAGAAGATGCATAACAACAAGAAGGGGAGAGTGTGTCCATGCTACCTCTTGATCTTGCGTTGGTTTTCCCCGAAGGGGAGAGGATGATGCAGCAGAGTAGCGTAAGTATTTCCCTCAGTTTTTGAGAACCAAGGTATCAATCCAGTAGGAGGCCACGCTCAAGTCCCTCGTGCCTGCACAAATCGATAGCAACTCGCAACCAACGCGATTAGGGGTTGTCAATCCCTTCATGGTCACTTACGAGAGTGAGAACTTATAGATAATGTTTTTGGTATTTTTGGTATAGAGATGAAAAGTGAAAAGTAAAAAAGCAAAGTAAAAAAGCAAAGTAAAAAAGCAAAGTAAAAAAGCAAAGTAAAAAAGCAAAGCAAGATTAAAGTGATGTAGATTGATATGATGAGAATAGACCCGGGGGCCATAGGTTTCACTAGTGGCTTCTCTCAAGAGCATAAGTATTCTACGGTGGGTGAACAAATTACTGTTGAGCAATTGACAGAATTGAGCATAATTATGAGAATATCTAGGGTACGATCATGTATATAGGCATAACATCCGTGACAAGTAGGCCGAAACGTTTCTGCATCTACTACTATTACTCCACTCATCGACCGCTATCCAGCATGCATCTAGAGTGTTAAGTTAGAAATAGAGTAACGCTTTAAGCAAGATGACATGATGTAGAGAGATAAATTCATGCAATATGAAATAAACCCCATCTTGTTATCCTCGATGGCAACGATGCAATACGTGCCTTGCTGCCCCTTTTGTCACAAGGAAAGGACACCGCAAGATCGAACCCAAAGCTAAGCACTTCTCCCATGGCACGAAGAACCAATCTAGTAGGCCAAACCAAACTGATAATTCGAAGAGACTTGCAAAGATAACCAATCATACATAAAAGAATTCAGAGAAGATTCAAATATTATTCAAAGATAGACTTGATCATAAACCCACAATTCATCGGTCTCAACAAATACACCGCAAAAAGAAGATTACATCGAATAGATCTCCACAAGAGAGGGGGAGAACTTTGTATTGAGATCCAAAAAGAGAGAAGAAGCCATCTAGCTACTAACTATGGACCCGAAGGTCTGAGATAAACTACTCACACTTCATCGGAGAGGCTATGATGATGCAGAAGCCCTCCGTGATGACGACCCTCTCCGGCGAAGCTCCGGAACAGGCCCCAAGATGGGATCTCGTGGATACATAAGGTTGCGGCGGTGGAATTAGGTTTTTGGCTCCTGTTCTGATCGTTTGGGGGTACGAGGTATATATAGGAGGAAGGAGTACGTCGGTGGAGCTTCGAGGGGCCCACGAGGCAGGGGGCGCGCCCCCCACCCTCGTGACCGCCTCTTCGATGCCTTGGCGTAGGGTCCAATTCCTTTGGATCACGTTTGGTGAGAGAATCACATTCCCGAAGATTTTATTCCGTTTGGACTCCATTTGATATTATGTTTCTCCGAAACACTGAAATAGGCAAAAAACAGCAATTCTGGGCTGGGCTTCCGGTTAATAGGTTAGTCCCAAAAATAATATAAAAGTGGAAAATAAAGCCCAATATAGTCCAAAACAGTAGATAATATAGCATGGAGCAATCAAAAATTATAGATACATTGGAGACGTATCAGGCATCCCCAAGCTTAATTCCTGCTCATCCTCGAGTAGGTAAATGATAAAAAGAGAATTTTTGATGCGGAGTGTTACTTGGCATAATTTCAATGTAAAACTTCTTAATTGTGGTATGAATATTCAGATTCGAAAGATTCAAGACAAAAATTTATATTGACATAAAAATAATAATACATCAAGCATACTAACAAAGCAATTATGTCTTCTCAAAATAACATGGCCAAAGAAAGTTATCCCTACAAATTCATATAGTCTGTCTATGCTCCATCTTCACCACACAAAGTATTTAAATCATGCACAACCCCGATGACAAGCCAAGCAATTGTTTCATACTTTAACATTTTCAAAACTTTTTCAACTTTCACGCAATACATGAGCGTGAGCCATGGATATAGCACTATATGTGGAATAGAACGGTGGTTGTGGAGAGGAAAAAAGAGGGGAAGATAGTCTCACATCAACTAGGCGTATCAACGGGCTATGGAGATGCCCATTAATAGGTATCAATGTGAGTGAGTAGGGATTGCCATGCAACGGATGCACTAGAGCTATAAGTATATGAAAGCTCAACAAAAGAAACTAAGTGGGTGTGCATCCAACTCACTTGCTCACGAAGACCTAGGGCATTTTGAGGAAGCCCATCATTGGAATATACAAGACAAGTTCTATAATGAAAAATTCCCACTAGTATATGAAAGTGACAACATAGGAGACTCTCTATCATGAAGATCTTGGTGCTACTTTGAAGCACAAGTGTGGTAAAAGGATAGTAGCATTGTCCCTTCTCTCTTTTTCTCTCATTTTTTTGTCCGGAGTCTCACCCCGACTTGTGGGGGAATCATAGTCTCCATCATTCTTTCCTCACTTGGGACAATGCTCTAAAAATGATGATCATCACACTTTTATTTTTCTTACAACTCAACAATTACAACTCGATACTTAGAACACTAGTGCAGAACTGGGCTTTAGCACCGGTTCGTAAAGGCCTTTAGTGCCGGTTCCACAACCGGCACTAAAGGGTGGGCACTAAAGGCACCCCCCCCCTTTAGTACCGGTTCAGCACGAACCGGCGCTAAAGTGCCACCACGTGGCACGAGCCAGACCACGGGTGCGGTAGATCATTAGTACCGGTTGGTAACACCAACCGGTACTAAATGTTTGTGGGTTTTGGTTTTATTTTTTTCCCTTTAAATTTGTGTTATCAATTTAATTTAGGATTGTTTTACGTTATAATGAGTTGTTATACTTGATATGGATATGGATATGGCATATATATATATATATAATTGATCACTTATAGCTAGGATCCATCCAGTTCAAACTAATTTGCGGTTTCTTTCATAAATGATATATATAATAACTCATCGTCATCATCACATATTAATAAATAAATAAACTCTTGCATCATATCATCACCAACAACAATATATATATACTAGCTAGCTAAAAATCATCGTAGTCGTCATTAATTACCACTATTTAATCATCATAGTCATTACCGCTATCTAATCACCACCAACACTATCTTAAAGAAGAAACATTCACTTGTAACAGAAGCAAAGATATAATCGAGTTCAACATGGTCATGATATTATAAGAGTTCACAAGCAAATCACTATTTGAGATTAATTAAGTTCAAGACGAGAATACAGACATGATAGGACAAGTACTAAGAGCATGAACTAGCTAAATCACTCCTGCCGCTCCCTCTCAGGTAGAACAGCATAGAACATGTATAGCTCTCCTGATTCATCATACTGGAGCATGCAGATGAATCTGTCTCCTAATCGTGGGTTGCACTTATCCTTGCTGCCCCCTAGTACTTCTCTGCGATCGTTAACAATTTTGCTCCAATCTTTCAATATTAAGCATTCTTCGCTTTTAGAAATCCTGAATGCACTCATGTGCAATGTAGGATATCTTGGTTGTAAGCTAACCATTGACATGCGACCTTTTGTCTCGATCCACTGAGGCACAACTGTCATCGGTAGTCCCTGATGAAGAACATCGTATAGTAATTAATATACTTAGCAATGAAAGTTTAACTTCAAAAATAATGTATGCAAAAGATGCACTAAGGACAAATAGTAAAAATCTTACCATCTTTCCATTATAGATGTGACCGTAGTTCAATACGATCACTATTGGTCGCACGTTTTGAGTACTAACATTTCTAAGTGCAGGAAGAAAATTTGTCTTGACAGTATGAAGATCCTCAAGCCAAGAAACATAATGACTTATCTCCTCGCAGTTTAGTTCAGCCCCGGGGCAGTAGCAGGTCCTGTCTACCAAGCGTCGGACATGTTTGCTTGAACCAAAATAAGCTGACAATACAAATTAGTTGTCAACTATTTTTGAATAAACTGTTGGAAATATGCCCTAGAGGCAATAATAAAAGCATTATTATTATATTTCCTTGTTCATGATAATTGTCTTTATTCATGCTATAATTGTGTTATCGGGAAATCGTAATACATGTGTGAATAATAGACACCAACATGTCCCTAGTAAGCCTCTAGTTGACTAGCTCGTTGATCAACTGATAGTCATGGTTTCCTGACTATGGACATGGGATGTCATTGATAACGAGATCACATCATTAGGAGAATGATGTGATGGACAAGACCCAATCCTAAACATAGCGTAAGATCGTATGGTTCGTTTGCTAGAGTTTTTCCAATGTCAAGTATCCTTTCCTTAGACCATGAGATCGTGTAACTCCCGAATACCGTAGGAGTGCTTTGGGTATACCAAACGTCACAACATAACTGGGTGACTATAAAGGTATACTGCGGGTATCTCCAAAAATGTCTGTTGGGTTGACACGGGTCAAGATTGGGATTTGTCACTCCGTATGACGGAGAGGTATCACTGGGCCCACTCGGTAATGCATCATCATTATGAGCTCAAAGTGACCAAGTGTCTGGTCACGGGATCATGCATTACGGTACGAGTAAAGTGACTTGCCGGTAACGAGATTGAACGAGGTATTGGGATACCGACGATCGAATCTCGGGCAAGTAACATACCGATTGACAAAGGGAATTGTATACGGGGTTGCTTGAATCCTCGACATCATGGTTCATCCGATGAGATCATCGAGGAGCATGTGGGAGCCAACATGGGTATCCAGATCCCACTGTTGGTTATTGACCGGAGAGCAATCTCGGTCATGTCTACATGTCTCCCGAACCCGTAGGGTCTACACACTTAAGGTTCGGTGACGCTAGGGTTGTAGAGATATGAATATGCAGTAACCCGAAAGTTGCTCAGAGTCCCGGATGAGATCCTGGACGTCACGAGGAGTTCCGGAATGGTCCAGAGGTGAAGAATTATATATAGGAAGTGCAGTTTCGGCCATCGGGAGAGTTTCGGGGTCACCGATATTGTACCGGGACCACCGGAAGGGTCCCGGGGGTCCACCGGGTGGGGCCACCCATCCCGGAGGGCCCCATGGGCCAAAGTGGGGAGGGGAACCAGCCCATTGTGGGCTGGTGCGCCCCCCTAGGCCCACCCCATGCGCCTAGGGTTGGAACCCTAGGGGTGGGGGGGGGGGCGCCCCACCTTCCCTTGGGGGCTACTCCAGCCCTGGCCGCCGCCCCCCTAGGAGATCCCATCTCCTAGGGCCGACGCCCCCCCTAGGGGAGCCTATATAAAGGGGGGGAGGGAGGGGGCAGCGAGACCTTGAGCCTTTGGCGCCTCCCTCTCCCCTGCTACACCTCTCTCTCTCGTAGTATACGGCGAAGCCCTGCTACTGTGACACCCTGCATCCACCACCACGCCGTCGTGCTGCTGGATCTTCATCAACCTCTCCTTCCCCCTTGCTGGATCAAGAAGGAGGAGACATTACGCTGACCGTACATGTGTTGAACGCGGAGGTGCCGTCCGTTCGGCGCTAGGATCTCCGGTGATTTGGATCACGTCGAGTACGACTTCCTCATCCCCGTTCTTTGAACGCTTCCGCGCGTGATCTACAAAGGTATGTAGATTCAATCCAATCACTCGTTGCTAGATGAACTCATAGATGGATCTTGGTGAAACCGTAGGAATTTTTTTGTTTTCTGCAACGTTCCCCAACAGTGGTATCAGAGCTAGGTCTATGTGTAGTTCTTCTTGCGCGAGTAGAACACGATTTGTTGTGGGCGTAGATGTTGTCAACTTTCTTGCCGCTACTAGTCTTATCTTGCTTCAACGGTGTTGTGGGATGAAGCGGCCCGGACCAACATTACACGTACGCTTACGTGAGATCGGTTCCACCGACTAACATGCACTAGTTGCATAAGGTGGCTGCCGGGTGTCTTTCTCTCCCACTTTAGTTGGAGCGGATTCAATGAAAAGGGTCCTTATGAAGGGTAAATAGAAGTTGACAAATCACGTTGTGGCTTTTACGTAGGTGAGAAAACGTTCTTGCTAGAACCCTATTGCAGCCACGTAAAACTTGCAACAACAATTAGAGGACGTCTAACTTGTTTTTGCAGCAAGTGTTTTGTGATGTGATATGGCCAAAGTTGTGATGAATGATGAATTATATATATGTGATGTATGAGATGTTCATGCTATTGTAATAGGAATCACGACTTGCATGTCGATGAGTATGACAACCGACAGGAGCCATAGGAGTTGTCTTTATTTTTTATATGACCTGCGTGTCATTGAGAAACGCCATGTAAATTACTTTACTTTATTGCTAAACGCGTTAGCCATAGTAGTAGAAGTAATAGTTGGCGAGCAACTTCATGGAGACACGATGATGGAGATCATGATTATGGAGATCATGGTGTCATGCCTGTGACAAGATGATCATGGAGCCCCAAGATGGAGATCAAAGGAGCTATGTGATATTGTCCATATCATGTCACTTTTATTATTTGATTGCATGTGATGTTTATCATGTTCTTGCATCTTGTTTACTTAGAACGACGGTAGTAAATAAGATGATCCCTCATAATAATTTCAAGAAAGTGTTCCCCCTAACTGTGCACCATTGCGACAGTTTGTTGTTTCGAAGCACCACGTGATGATCAGGTGTGATAGATTCTAACGTTCACATACAACGGGTGTAAGACAGATTTACACATGCAAACACTTAGGTTGACTTGACGAGCCTAGCATGTACAGACATGGCCTCGGAACACAGAAGACCGAAAGATTGAGCATGAGTCGTATAGAAGATACGATCAACATGAAGATGTTCACCTATGTTGACTAGTCCGTCTCACGTGATGATCAGACACGGCCTAGTTAACTCAGATCATGTTATACTTAGATAACAAGAGGGATGTCTATCTAATTGGGAGTTCATTGAATAATTTGATTAGATGAACTTAATTATCATGAACTTAGTCTAAAATATTTACAATATGTCTTGTAGATCAAATGGCCAACGTAGTCCTCAACTTCAACGCGTTCCTAGAGAAAACCAAGCTGAAAGACGATGGCAGCAACTACACGGACTGGGTCCAGAACCTGAGGATCATCCTCATAGCTGCCAAGAAAGATTATGTCCTACAAGCACCGCTGGGTGACGCACCTGTTCTCCCTGCAGAACAAGACGTTATGAACGCTTGGCAGGCACGTACCGATGACTACTCCCTCGTTCAGTGCGGCATGCTTTACAGCTTAGAGCTGGGGCTCCAAAAATGTTTTGAGAGACACGGAGCATATGAGATGTTCGAAGAGCTGAAAATGGTTTTCCAAGCTCATGCCCGGGTCGAGAGATATCAAGTCTCCGACAAGTTCTTCAGCTGTAAGATGGAGGAAAACAGTTCTGTCAGTGAGCACATACTCACTATGTCTGGGTTGCATAACCGCTTGACTCAGCTGGGAGTTAATCTCCTGGATGACGCGGTCATTGACAGAATCCTTCAGTCGTTTCCACCGAGCTACAAGAGCTTTGTGATGAACTTCAATATGCAGGGGATGGAAAAGACCATTCCTGAAGTATTTGCTATGCTGAAATCAGCAGAGGTAGAAGTCAAGAAGGAACATCAAGTGTTGATGGTCAATAAAACCACTAAGTTCCAGAAGGGCAAGGGTAAAAAGAACTTCAAGAAGGACGGCAAGGGAGTTGCCGCGCCCGGCAAGCAAGCTGCCGGGAAGAAGCCAAAGAATGGACCCAAGCCCGAGACTGAGTGCTTTTATTGCAAGGAAAGTGGTCACTGGAAGCGGAACTGCCCCAAATACTTAGCGGACAAGAAGGCCGGCAAAACGAAAGGTATATGTGATATACATGTAATTGATGTGTACCTTACCAGTACTCGTAGTAGCTCCTGGGTATTTGATACCGGTGCAGTTGCTCACATTTGTAACTCAAAGCAGGAGCTTCGGAATAAGCGGAGACTGGCGAAGGACGAGGTGACGATGCGCGTCGGGAATGGTTCCAAGGTCGATGTGATCGCCGTCGGCACGCTGCCTCTACATTTACCTACGAGATTAGTTTTGAACCTCAATAATTGTTATTTAGTGCCAAGTTTGAGCATGAACATTGTATCTGGATCTCGTTTAATACGAGATGGCTACTCATTTAAATCCGAGAATAATGGTTGTTCTATTTATATGAGAGATATGTTTTATGGTCATGCTCCGATGGTGAATGGTTTATTCTTAATGAATCTCGAGCGTAATGCTACACATGTTCATAGTGTGAATACCAAAAGATGTAAGGTTGATAATAATAGTCCCACATACTTGTGGCACTGCCGCCTTGGTCACATAGGTGTCAAACGCATGAAGAAGCTCCATGCAGATGGACTTTTAGAGTCTCTTGATTATGAATCATTTGACACGTGCGAACCATGCCTCATGGGTAAAATGACCAAGACTCCTTTCTCAGGAACAATGGAGCGAGCAACCAACTTATTGGAAATCATACATACTGATGTGTGCGGTCCAATGAGCGTTGAGGCTCGCGGTGGCTATCGTTATGTTCTCACCCTCATTGATGACTTGAGTAGATATGGGTATGTCTACTTAATGAAACACAAGTCTGAAACCTTTGAAAAGTTCAAGGAATTTCAGAGTGAGGTTGAGAATCAACGTGACAGAAAAATCAAGTTTTTGCGATCAGATCATGGAGAATACTTGAGTCACGAATTTGGCACACCCTTAAGAAAATGTGGAATAGTTTCACAACTCACGCCGCCTGGAACACCTCAGCGTAATGGTGTGTCCAAACATTGTAATCGCACTCTATTAGATATGGTGAGATCTATGATGTCTCTTACCGATTTACCGTTATCTTTTTGGGGCCATGCTTTAGAGACTGCCGCATTCACTTTAAATAGGGCTCCGTCGAAATCCGTTGAGACGACACTGTATGAATTATGGTTTGGGAAGAAACCTAAGCTGTCGTTTCTAAAAGTTTGGGGATGCGATGCTTATGTCAAGAAACTTCAACCTGAAAAGCTCGAACCCAAGTCGGAAAAATGCGTCTTCATAGGATACCCTAAAGAAACTATTGGGTATACCTTCTACCTCAGATCTGAAGGCAAGATCTTTGTTGCCAAGAATGGATCCTTTCTAGAGAAAGAGTTTCTCTCGAAAGAAGTAAGTGGGAGGAAAGTAGAACTTGATGAAGTATTACCTCTTGAACCGGAAAAAGGCGCAACTCAAGAAAATGTTCCTGAGGTGCCTGCACCGACTAGAGGGGAAGTTAATGATGACCAAGATACTTCTGATCAAGCTCCTACTGAAATTCGTAGGTCCACAAGGACACGTTCCGCACCAAAGTGGTACGGCAACCCTGTCTTGGAAATCATGTTGTTAGACAACGGTGAACCTTCGAACTATGAAGAAGCGATGGCGGGCCCGGATTCCGACAAATGGCTAGAAGCCATGAAATCCGAGATAGGATCCACGTATGAAAACGAAGTATGGACTTTGACTGACTTGCCCGATGAGCGGCGAGCCATAGAAAATAAATGGATCTTTAAGAAGAAGACAAACGTGGATGGTAATGTGACCATCTATAAAGCTCGGCTTGTCGCTAAGGGTTATCGGCAAGTTCAAGGGGTTGACTACAATGAGACTTTCTCACCGGTAGCGAAGCTAAAGTCCGTCCAAATCATGTTAGCAATTGTCGCATTCTACGATTATGAGATATGGCAAATGGACGTCAAAACGGCATTCCTTAATGGTTTCCTTAAGGAAGAATTGTATATGATGCAGCCGGAAGGTTTTGTCGATCCTAAGAATGCTAACAAGGTGTGCAAGCTCCAACGCTCGATTTATGGGCTGGTGCAAGCATCTCGGAGTTGGAATATTCGCTTTGATGAGATGATCAAGGCGTTTGGGTTTACGTAGACTTATGGAGAAGCCTGCGTTTACAAGAAAGTGAGTGGGAGCTCTGTAGCATTTCTCATATTATATGTAGATGACATACTTTTGATGGGAAATGATATAGAACTCTTGGACAACATTAAGGCCTACTTGAATAAGAGTTTTTCAATGAAGGACCTTGGAGAAGCTGCATATATATTAGGCATCAAGATCTATAGAGATAGATCAAGACGCCTCATAGGTCTTTCACAAAGCACATACCTTGATAAGATATTGAAGAAGTTCAATATGGATCAGTCTAAGAAGGGGTTCTTACCTGTGTTACAAGGTGTGAAATTGAGCTCAGCTCAATGTCCGACCACGGCAGAAGATATAGAAGAGATGAGTGTCATCCCCTATGCCTCAGCCATAGGTTCTATTATGTATGCCATGCTGTGTACCAGACCTGATGTAAACCTTGCCGTAAGTTTGGTAGGAAGGTACCAAAGTAATCCCGGCAAGGAACACTGGACAACGGTCAAGAATATCCTGAAGTACCTGAAAAGGACTAAGGAAATGTTTATTGTTTATGGAGGTGACGAAGAGCTCGTCGTAAAGGGTTACGTCGACGCTAGCTTCGACACAGATCTGGATGACTCTAAGTCACAAATCGGATATGTGTATATTTTGAATGGTGGGGCAGTAAGCTGGTGGAGTTGCAAGCAGAGCGTCGTGGCGGGATCTACATGTGAAGCGGAGTACATGGCAGCCTCGGAGGCAGCACATGAAGCAATTTGGGTGAAGGAGTTCATCACCGACCTAGGAGTCATACCCAATGCGTCGGGGACGATCAAGCTCTTCTGTGACAACACTGGAGCTATTGCACTTGCCAAGGAGCCCAGGTTTCACAAGAAGACAAGGCACATCAAGCGTCACTTCAACTCCATTCGTGAAAATGTTCAAGATGGAGACATAGATATTTGTAAAGTACATACGGACCTGAATGTAGTAGATCCGTTGACTAAACCTCTCCCTAGAGCAAAACATGATCAACACCAGAATTCCATGGGTGTTCGATTCATCACAATGTAACTAGATTATTGACTCTAGTGCAAGTGGGAGACTGTTGGAAATATGCCCTAGAGGCAATAATAAAAGCATTATTATTATATTTCCTTATTCATGATAATTGTCTTTATTCATGCTATAATTGTGTTATCTGGAAATCGTAATACATGTGTGAATAATAGACACCAACATGTCCCTAGTAAGCCTCTAGTTGACTAGCTCGTTGATCAACTGATAGTCATGGTTTCCTGACTATGGACATTGGATGTCATTGATAACGAGATCACATCATTAGGAGAATGATGTGATGGACAAGACCCAATCCTAAACATAGCATAAGATCGTATAGTTCGTTTGCTAGAGTTTTTCCAATGTCAAGTATCCTTTCCTTAGACAATGAGATCGTGTAACTCCTGGATACCGTAGGAGTGCTTTGGGTATAACAAAACGTTACAACGTAACTGGGTGACTATAAAGGTATACTGCGGGTATCTCCGAAAATGTCTGTTGGGTTGACACGGATCAAGATTGGGATTTATCACTCCGTATGACGGAGAGGTATCATTGGGCCCACTCGGTAATGCATCATCATTATGAGCTCAAAGTGACCAAGTGTCTGGTCACGGGATCATGCATTACGGTACGAGTAAAGTGACTTGCCGGTAACGAGATTGAACGAGGTATTGGGATACCGATGATCGAATCTCGGGCAAGTAACATACCGATTGACAAAGGGAATTGTATACGGGGTTGCTTGAATCCTCGACATCAAGGTTCATCCGATGAGATCATCGAGGAGCATGTGGGAGCCAACATGGGTATCCAGATCCCACTGTTGGTTATTGACCGGAGAGCAATCTCGGTCATGTCTACATGTCTCCCGAACCCGTAGGGTCTACACACTTAAAGTTCGGTGACGTTAGGGTTGTAGAGATATGAATATGTAGTAACCCGAAAGTTGCTCGGAGTCCCAGATGAGATCCTGGACATCACGAGGAGTTTCGGAATGGTCTGGAGGTGAAGAATTATATATAGGAAGTGCAGTTTCGGCCATCAGGAGACTTTCGGGGTCACCGGTATTGTACCGGGACCACCGGAAGGGTCCCGGGGGTCCACCGGGTGGGGCCACCCATCCCGAAGGGCCCCATGGGCCAAAGTGGGGAGGGGAACCAGCCCATTATGGGCTGGTGTGCCCCCCTAGGCCCACCCCATGCGCCTAGGGTTGGAACCCTAGGGGTGGGGGGGCGCCCCACCTTGCCTTGGGGGCTACTCCAGCCCTGGCCGCCGCCCCCCTAGGAGATCCCATCTCCTAGGGTCGGCGCCCCCCTAGGGGAGCCTATATAAAGTGGGGGAGGGAGGGGGCAGCGAGACCTTGAGCCTTTGGCGCCTCCCTCTCCCCTGCTACACCTCTCTCTCTCGTAGTATACGGCGAAGCCCTGCTACTGTGACGCCCTGCATCCACCACCACGCCGTCGTGCTGCTGGATCTTCATCAACCTCTCCTTCCCCCTTGCTGGATCAAGAAGGAGGAGACGTTATGCTGACCGTACGTGTGTTGAACGCGGAGGTGCGTCCGTTCGGCGCTAGGATCTCCGGTGATTTGGATCACGTCGAGTACGACTTCCTCATCCCCGTTCTTTGAACACTTCCGCGCGTGATCTACAAAGGTATGTAGATGCAATCCAATCACTCGTTGCTAGATGAACTCATAGATGGATCTTGGTGAAACCGTACGAAATTTTTTGTTTTCTGCAACGTTCCCCAACATAAACAATATCAAAGACATAAACATATGCATGTATGGTTGAGAAAAACTCACATAATGGTAGAACTGGAGGCGTTTGCACATCGACCCGGATGTCTCTATTACCTTCAATATCATCTTCCGGACGAATATCAAAGGTGATAACCATATCAGGCTCAAATTCATAAGCCTTGCATAGTGCTTGCCAAGTTTTGCATTCAAAATGGGTGTATGTGTCTCCATTGTATAATTTGATGTTGAACGTATACCCATGCTCGGTCTTCAAGTAAACTCTCTTTACCTTCATATCATCTATAGCACTAAAACCTATCTTATCCAAGACAAAAATTCTTGCATGGCAGGGGATGCGCTTGTAGAATAGTGAAAATTTAAAATTATAAGTTGAAGCAAATGAAGCA
Organism: Triticum aestivum; assembly: GCF_018294505.1. NCBI lineage: Eukaryota > Viridiplantae > Streptophyta > Magnoliopsida > Poales > Poaceae > Triticum > Triticum aestivum. Next base: position 777,196,515 of record NC_057797.1, on the reverse strand, counting down.
TAAGTCATACTTTAAAATTATAATTTAAAATTATAAGTTTTGCATTCAAAAAATAATTGTCGTTGTGACTTACTGTATCCACTTCGAATGTCTCATCCAGCTTGATGCTGAAGCGCCTACCATCAACAAGGAAATTTCTGTCACACAGGCCGCGCTGGTCTTCACAGTGTTCGCACATAATGAAATCTTTTTCGTCGTCAGATGACATTTCCTATGTTCATATAGGTGAAACTTTAAACACTTATTACTATCTAACATTAATTAATATCTAGCTAATTCAAATATATATTCATCTAACATTTGACATTAATATATCTAACTATATTCATCTCTAATAATTAACATTAATATATATTTAACTTTTCTATCTAATTCATCTAACATTCGACATTAATCTAACATTTATATAAACTAAAAATATATAAAAAAATTAAATAAACAGAAAAACTCATTAACAAATAATATTTTAATTAGATCATCAAATCTCAGATACCTAAATTTTCTTACTAAAAATAAACTAGTTCGATTATTTTCTTACTAAAAATAAACTAGTTATATTAATTATTCAACTAGTTCAAATCTCATATACGTAAATAAACTAGTTCGATTATTTTCTTACTAAAAATAAACTAGTTATATTAATTATTCAACTAGTTCAAATCTCATATACCTAAATAAACTAGTTAGATTATTTTCTTACTAAAAATAAACTAGTTATATTAATTATTCAACTAGTTCAAATCTCATATACCTAAATAAACTAGTTCGATTATTTTCTTACTAAAAATAAACTAGTTATATTAATTATTCAACTAGTTCAAATCTCATATACCTAAATAAACTAGTTAGATTATTTTTTTACAAAAAATAAACTAGTTATATTAATTATTCAACTAGTTCAAATCTCATATACCTAAAAAACTAGTTCGATTATTTTCTTACTAAAAATAAACTAGTTATATTAATTATTCAACTACTTCAAATCTCATATACCAAAATAAACTAGTTCGATTATTTTCTTACTAAAAATAAACTAGTTATATTAATTATATTAATTATATTAATTGTTCAACTTGTAAAAAAATGTGTATGTGTGTGTGTATGTGTGTGTATATGTGTGTGTACTGCATGTATACTTACGTATATGTGTGTGTGTGTATGTGTAGTACGCCGCGGGGGCGCCAGTGTACGGGGTGGGGGCAGCGGCGTACGGGGCGGGGGCGGGGGCGGGGGCGCCGGCGTACGGGGCGGGGGCGGAGGCGTACGAGGTGAGGGCGGGGGCGCTGACCGGGGCGCGCGGGTGCGAGGAGACGTACCGGGCGGCGCCGCGGCGACGACGACAAACGGCAGTGGCGTTCGGGGCAGCGGCGCGAGACGACGACGACGGGCGGCGGCGGGGGACAGCGACGACGACGAACGACGGATGACGGGCGGATCGAGCGGCGCGCGCGGTTGGAGACGAAGTCGGGATGAAAACTGAAATTTTCGTAAGTGATATATATATAGGATGGGCCTTTAGTACCGGTTCGTGGCTCCAACCGGTACTAAAGGCCTATTTTCGCCAGGCCAAGCGGCGGGAAACGAACCCCTTTAGTACCGGTTGGAGCCACCAACCGGTACTAAAGGCACGACCTTTAGTACTGGTTGAAGCCACCAACCGATACTAAAGGCCTTGCGCTGCCACCCCGCGGTGCACAAAGTTTAGTCCCACCTCGCCAGGCGAATGGAGGCCGCACTGGTTTATAAACCCAGCCGCAGCTGCCTCTTTGAACTCCTCTATATAGCATGCTTCTGGGCCTAACTTTTGCGCCCTGCCCTGTGAGCCTGTTGGGCCTTTAGGGCCTGTAATTGCATGCCCGTGGCCTAGCAGGCCCACTGGGCAGCGCCCCAATTTTTTTTGTATAGTTTTTTCTTTTCTGCTTTATTTTCTTCTTTTTATTTCTGCGTAGTTTTTTGTATAGTTTTTTCTTTTCAGTTGTATTTATTTTATTCTATTTATTTGTGAGTAGTTTTTTGTATAGTTTTTTCTTTTCTGCTTTATTTTTTCTTCTATTTATTTCTGAGTAGTTTTTTTCTTTTCTGCTATATTTATTTTCTTCTATTTATTTCTGAGTAATTTTTTTATATATTTTTTATTTTCTGCTATAGTTTATTTCTTTTCTGCTATTTTTTCTTTTCTGCTTTATTTATTTTCTTCTATTCATTTTTTTTATATACCATGGTTAAAACTTGATGGTTCAAAGTTTGGAGTTATAACCAAAGTTTCCAAAAATGAAATGCCGGTGTAACAAATGAGTTTTCGTCTGAAACCGGCCCTGATGCTTTGAAAGAGATTGTCCAGTTTGTACACGAAGTGCATCTAGTTTTTGCCATAACAGAATAAGTTATTAAAAATAAAAAAGAGGTGCAATGCTCGTTAATTAGCTTCAAGCCTTTCGGAACAGTGTAAACTGCACTGCACATAGCTCCGTGCAGTCTACCACATATTCCTCAAGGCTTGAAGCTAAGCAACGTGACCATTGAGCCTCTTCTTCATCGTCTCTGCGCTCAGGGCTTATAAACCGCTCCTAGTCCCTCTCTCTTCGCGAGGTGGGACTAAAAAACAGCTTACTAAGAAACTATAGTAATGGTGCATACTGAATGCACAAAAAGTCTGGAGTTGTAATAAGTTCAAAAACATGAAATGCTTTTGTAACAGATGAGTTTAGTTTCTCAGAAACCCGAATACTTCGAAAGAGATTGTCCAGTTTATAAACGAAGTGCATCCAGTTTTTGCCGTAACCCTCTCTACTTTTTTGAACATGTGGGTGAAATGATGATACCATGCCAAGTTTCAACTTTTTCAGAGTTCATTTGTAGTGCTTTTCAATTTCCAAGTCATTTAGTTCTCAAAACAAATCATTAAATGCATGAAAAATAGCAAATGAAGGCAGAAATGGTTGAAAGTTGATGGCGTCACTTTGAATGGTGCATACTGAACGCAAAAAATATAAGAGAATTTAGATCATGATCTTATATTTCTTTACAGTCTGAATTGTCAATATGATCTTATACATCAAAAATACTTTGATCATCAACGATCTTTTTGTGTACAATCTGAATTGTCAATATGAGTCCTCAACGATTTATAAATCGGTGAAGACTCATATTGCGGACACAAATTCTACACATAGAGTTCAATGAAGACCAAGTGCTTGTGATAGTTTGAGAAGTAACATATTTAAGGTGGTAAAAGCCTTGTTAGGGGAGCGAGGTGGGACTAAAAACAGCTTGCCATAACCTCATTAGTACCGGTTCGTGGTACGAACCGGCACTAAATGGTGATGGTGGGGCCATAGCCTGACCGCAGGCTGCCACAGCCTCTTTAGTACCGGTTCGTAGCATGAACCAGTACTAAAGGATCGCCACGAACCGATACTATTGATCCCCACCACGAACCGGTACTATTGATCACATTAGTGCCGGTTTTTTTGCAAACCGGCACTAATGTGCTTCACATTTGACCCTTTTGCTACTAGTGGAACAAGATATGACTCTATATGAATGCCTCCGGCGGGGTACCGGGATATGCAATGAATCAAGAGTGACATGTATGAAAGAATTATGAATGGTGGCTTTGCCACAAATACGATGTCAACTACATGATCATGCTAGCAATATGACAATGATGGAGCATGTCATAATAAATGGAACGGTGGAAAAGTTGCATGGCAATATGTCTCGGAATGGCTATGGAAATGCCATGATAGGTAGGTATGGTGGCTATTTTGAGGAAGATATATGGTGGGTGTATGATACCGGCGAAAAGTGCGTGGTATTAGAGAGGCTAGCAATGGTGGAAGGATGGGAAAAAGTGCGTATAATCCCTGGCCTCAACATTAGTCATAAAGAACTCATATACTTACTGCAAAAATTTAGAAGTTATCAAAGTAAAGTATTACGCGCATGCTCCTAGGGGGATAGATTGGTAGGAAAAGACCATCGCTCGTCCCCGACCGCCACTCATAAGGAGGACAATCAATAAACACCTCATGCTCCGACTTCGTTACATAACGGTTCACCATACGTGCATGCTACGGGAATCACAAACTTCAATGCAAGTATTCTTTAAATTCACAACTACTTCCACTAGCATGACTCTAATATTATCACCTCCATATCTCAAAACAATTATCATGCTTCAATCTTTTCTTATTATTCAACGCACTCAAAAGAAAATTCCACAAATCATGAATACCAAGCATATTAATATTAAGCAATTTACCATGCTATTAAGACTCTCAAAATGATATAAGTGAAGCATGAGAGATTAATAGTTTCTTTAAAACAAGTCCACCACCATGCTCTAAAAAAATCTAAGTGAAGCACATAGAGCAAAATTATCACGCTCAAAAGATATAAGTGAAGCACATAGAGCAAAAACTGCTTAGCTCAAAAGATATAAGTGAAGCACAGAGAGTATTCTAACAAATTTTAATTCATAGATGGCTCTCTCAAAGGTGTGTACAGCAAGGATGATTGTGGCACACTAACAAACAAAGACACAAATAATACAAGACGCTCCAAGAAAAACACATATCATGTTGGTGAATAAAAATATAGCTCCAAGTAAAATACCGATGGAAGTAGACGAAAGAGGGGATGCCTTCCGGGGCATCCCCAAGCTTTGACTTTTTGGTGTCCTTGGATTATCTTGGGGGTGCCATGGGAATCCCCAGGCTTAGGCTCTTGCCACTCCTTGTTCCATAATCCATCAAAAGATTTCACCCAAAACTTGAAAACTTCACAACACAAAACTCAATAGAAATCTCGTGAGCTCCGTTAGAGAAAGAAAACATAAAACCACTTCAAGATACTGTAATGAACTCATTCTTTATTTATATTGGTGTTAAACCTACTGTATTCCAAGTTCTCTATGGATCATACCCTCCAATACTAGCCATAGATTCATCAAAATAAGTAAACAACACGCGAAAAACAGATTCTGTCAAAAACACAACAGTCTGTAGTAATCTGTAACTACTGCAAACTTCTGGAACTCCAAAACATCTACCAAAATTTTAAGACCTAGAAAATTTGTTTATTGATCAGCAGCAATTGGAATAATGATTTTATCACGTTCTGGTGATTTTTAATAATTCGTGCACTAAGCGCAAAGTTTCTGGAAATTACAGCAAGATCAAATAAGTATCATCCAAGAAGATCCAATAGGTCTAGCTTGGCACAAACACTAATTAAAACACAAAACCACATCTAAACAGAAGGTAGATGGGTTATTTATTCCTAAACAGAAGCAAAAACAAAAAAAACTCAAAATAAAATTGGGTTTCCTCCCAACAAGCGCTATCGTTTAACGCCCCTAGCTAGGCATAAAAGCGAGGATAGATTTAGGTATTGCCATCTTTGGTAGGAAATCCATAGGTAGCTCTCATGGTAGTTTCATATGGCAATCTTATTTTCTTTCTAGGAAAGTGTTCCATGCCCTTTTTAATGGAAATTGAAATCTAATATTCCCTTCCTTCATATCAATAATCGCACCAACCGTTCTAAGGAAAGGTCTACCAAGAATAATAGGGCAAGAAGGATTGCAATCTATATCAAGAACGATAAAATCTACGGGCACATAATTACTATTTGCAATAATAAGAACATCATTAATTCTACCCATAGGTTTTTTATAGTGGAATCCGCAAGATGCAAATTTAGAGAGCAATCGTCAAAATCATGGAAATCTAGCAAATCACACAAAGTTTTGGGGATAGTGGAGACACTAGCACCCAAATCACACAAAGCATAAAACTCATGATCTTTAATTTTAATTTTAATAGTTGGTTCCCACTCATCATAGTGTTTTCTAGGGATAGAAACTCTCAACTCAAGTTTTTCTTCATAGGATTGCATCAAGGGATCAACAATGTGTTCGGTAAAGGCTTTCTTTTGACTATAAGCATGAGGAGAATTTAGCATGGATTGCAACAAGGAAATACAATCAATTAGAGAGCAACTTTCATAATTAAATTCCTTGAAATCCAATATAGTGCGTTTAGCAACATCTAGGGTTTTATTTCTTTCAATCCCACTTTCATCAATTTCATCATAAAGGTCTAAATACTCCAAATTTTTAGAACGCCTTCTAGGTAAAGTAAGATCATATTGAGTTTCATCAAGATTCATATTGCAAAACAAAGATTTGATAGGGGACACATCAGTAACTTTTAGATCTTCATCTTGATTTTCATAGGAGTTGGAAGAACACGCATTAATAAAGGCATCTTTCGTAGCACGCATCCTAGCGGTTCTTTCCTTGCACTCATCAATGGAAATTATCATGGCTTTGAGAGACTCATTGATATCATGCTTGGGAGGAATAGATCTAAGATTTAAAGAATCAACTTCAAGAGAAATTCTATCAACGTTCCTAGCCAAATCATCAACTTTAAGCAATTTCTCTTCAAGCAAAGCATTGAAATTCTTTTGTGAATTCATAAACTCTTTGACACTATTCTCAAACTCAGAGGGCATCTTATTAAAATTTCCATAAGAGTTGTTGTAGGAATTTCCATAATTATTAGAAGGATTACTTGGATAAGGCCTAGGATTAAAATTCCCTCTATACGCATTGTTACCACAATTATTCCTACCAACAAAATTCACATCCATAGATTCATTATTATTCTCAATCAAAGTAGACAAGGATCAGAAGAAACACTTTTAGTAGCAAATAATTTCATAAGTTCATCCATCTTTCCACTCAAAACATTGATTTCTTCTATCGCATGCACTTTTTTATTAGTAGATCTTTCAGTGTGCCATTGAGAATAATTAACCACAATATTATCTAGGAGTTTAGTAGCATCTCCTAAAGTGATTTCCATAAAAGTGCCTCCCGCGGCCGAATCTAAAAGATTTCTAGAAGAAAAATTCAATCCGGCATAAATTTTTTGTATAATCATCCATAAGTTCAAACCATGTGTAGGACAATTACGTAGCATTAATTTCATTCTCTCCCAAGCTTGTGCAACATGTTCATGATCAAGTTGCTTAAAATTCATAATATCGTTTCTAAGAGCGATAATCTTAGCGGGAGGAAAATACTTAGAGATAAAAGCATCTTTGCACTTGTTCCAAGAATCAATACTATTTTTAGGCAAAGACGAAAACCAAGCTTTAGCACGATCTCTAAGCGAAAAAGGAAATAGCTTCAATTTAACGACATCATTATCGACATCTTTTTTCTTTTGCATATCACATAAATCAACAAAGCTATTAAGATGAGTAGCGAGATCTTCACTAGGAAGGCCGGTGAATTGATCTTTCATAACAAGATTCAACAAAACAGTATTTATTTCACAAGATTCAGTATTGGCAAGAGGAGCAATCGGAGTGCTAAGGAAATCATTATTATTGGTATTGGTGAAGTCACACAATTTGGTAGTATCTTGAGCCATCGCGACAAACAAGCAATCCAACACACGAGCAAACAAAAGGTAAGCGAGAAAAAGGCAAACGGAAAAAGGAAAGGAGAAGGAGAAGGAGATGGCAAATAAAACGGCAAGGGTGAAGTGGGGGAGAGGAAAACGAGAGGCAAATGGCAACTAATGTAATGCGAGAGATAGGGATTGTGATGGGTACTTGGTATGTTGACTTTTTGCGTAGACTCCCCGGCAACGATGCCAGAAATTCTGCTTGCTACCTCTTGAGCTTGTGTTGGTTTTCCCCAAAGAGGAGAGGATGATGTAGCAGAGTAGCGTAAGTATTTCCCTCAGTTTTTGAGAACCAAGGTATCAATCCAGTAGGAGGCCACGCTCAAGTCCCTCGTACCTGCACAAATCGATAGCAACTCGCAACCAACGCGATTAGGGGTTGCCAATCCCTTCACGGTCACTTGCGAGAGTGAGAACTGATAGATAATGTTTTTTGTATTTTTGGTATAGAGATGCAAAATGAAAAGTAAAAAAGCAAAGCAAGATTAAAGTGATGGAGATTGATATGATGAGAATAGACCCGGGGGCCATAGGTTTCACTAGTGGCTTCTCTCAAGAGCATAAGTATTCTACGGTGGGTGAACAAATTACTGTTGAGCAATTGACAGAATTGAGCATAGTTATGAGAATATCTAGGGTACGATCATGTATATAGGCATCACGTCCGTGACAAGTAGACCGAAACGATTCTTCATCTACTACTATTACTCCACTCATCGACCGCTATCCAGCATGCATCTAGAGTATTAAGTTAGAAACAGAGTAACGCTTTAAGCAAGATGACATGATGTAGAGAGATAAATTCATGCAATATGAAATAAACCCCATCTTGTTATCCGCGATGGCAACGATGCAATACGTGCCTTGCTGCCCCTTCTGTCACTGGGAAAGGACACCGCAAGATCGAACCCAAAGCTAAGCACTTCTCCCATGGCAAGAAGAACCAATCTAGTAGGCCAAACCAAACTGATAATTCGAAGAGACTTGCAAAGATAACCAATCATACATAAAAGAATTCAGAGAAGATTCAAATATTATTCAAAGATAGACTTGATCATAAACCCACAATTCATCGGTCTCAACAAACACACCGCAAAAAGAAGATTACATCGAATAGATCTCCACAAGAGAGGGGGAGAACTTTGTATTGAGATCCAAAAAGAGATAAGAAGCCATCTAGCTACTAACTATGGACCCGAAGGTCTGAGATAAACTACTCACACTTCATCGGAGAGGCTATGATGATGTAGGAGCCCTCCGTGATGACGGCCCTCTCCGGCGGAGCTCCGGAACAGGACCCAAGATGGGATCTCGTGGATCAGAAGGTTGCGGCGGTCGAATTAGGTTTTTGGCTCCTGTTCTGATTGTTTGGGGTACGTAGGTATATATATAGGAGGAAGGAGTACGTCGGTGGAGCTTCGAGGGGCCCACGAGGCAGGGGGCGCGCCCTAAGGGGGGGCGCCCCCCACCCTCGTGACCGCCTCTTCGATGCCTTGGCGTAGGGTCCAAGTCCTCTGGATCACGTTTGGTGAGAGAATCATGTGCCCGAAGATTTTATTCTGTTTGGACTCCGTTTGATATTCTGTTTCTCCGAAACACTGAAATAGGCAAAAAACAGGAATTCTGGGCTGGGCCTCCGGTTAATAGGTTAGTCCCAAAAATAATATAAAAGTGGAAAATAAAGCCCAATATAGTCAAAAACAGTAGATAATATAGCATGGAGCAATCAAAAATTATAGATACGTTGGAGACGTATCAGTCCACGTACCCTCGTAGACCGAAAGCGGAAGCGTTAACTTAACGCGGTTGATGTCGTCGAACGTCTTCTCGAATTAACCGATCAGGTACCGAATGTACGGCACCTCCGAGTTCTGCACACGTTCAGGTCGATGACGTCCCTCGAACTCTTGATCCAGTAGAGGCACGAAGGAGTCGATGAGTTCCGTCAGCACGATGGTGTGATGACGGTGTTGGTGAAGTGATCCGCGCAGGGCTTTGCCTAAGCACTACGACAATATGACCGGAGGAGTAAACGGTGGAGGGGGGCACCGCACACGGCTAAACAATTGATGTGTCTCCAAGGGGTGCCCTGCCCACGTATATAAAGGAGGGAGAGGAGGAGGCCGGCCACCAAGGGGGCGTGCCAAGGGGGGGGGAGTCCTACTAGGACTCCAGTCCTAGTAGGATTCGCCCCCCCCCCTTTTCCTTCTTCCGGGAGGGGAAAAGGGGAAAGGAGAGGGAGTAGGAGAAGGAAAGGGGAGCGCCGCCCCCTCCCCTAATACAATTCGGCCTCCTCCCTTGTGGGTGGGCGTGCTAGCCCCTTTTGGGCTGGTTAGCCTCCCTCCTATGGCCCGTATGTCCCATATCTTTCCCCGGGGGGTTCCGGTAACCCCTCCGATACTCTGGTATGTACCCGATACACTCCGGAACCCTTCCGGTGTCCGAATACTACCTTCCAATATATCAATCTTTACCTCTCGACCATTTCGAGACTCCTCGTCATGTCCGTGATCTCATCCGGGACTCCGAACAAACTTCTGTGACGAAAATACATAACTCATAATACAAATCATCATCGAACAGTAAGCGTGCGGACCCTACGGGTTCGAGAACTATGTGGACATGACCGAGACACCTCTCTAGTCAATAACCAATAGCGGAACCTGGATGCTCATATTGGCTCCCACATATTCTACGAAGATCTTTATCGGTCGAACCGTTATGACAACATACGTTATTCCCTTTGTCATCGGTATGTTACTTGCCCGAGATTCGATCGTCGGTATCTTCATACCTAGTTCAATCTCATTATCGGCAAGTCTCTTTACTCGTTCCATAATACATCATCCCGCAACTAACTCATTAGTCACATTGCTTGCAAGGCTTATTATGATGTGCATTACCGAGAGGGCCCAGAGATACCTCTCCGATACTTGGAATGACAAATCCTAATCTCGATCTATGCCAACCCAACAAAACACTTTCGGAGATACCTGTAGAGCATCTTTATAATCACCCATTTACGTTGTGACGTTTGATAGCACACAAGGTATTCCTTGGTATTCAGGAGTTGCATAATCTCATAGTCAAAGGAACATGTATAAGTCATGAAGAAAGCAATAAAACTGAATTGTCAACATGGTAAGCTAACGGATGGGTCTTGTCCATCACATCGTTCTCCTAATGATGTGATCCCTTTCATCAAATGACAACACATGTCTATGGTTAGGAAACTTAACCATCTTTGATTAACGAGCTAGTGTAGTAGAGGCTTACTAGGGACACAGTGTTTTGTCTATGTATTCACACATGTATCAAGTTTCCAGTTAATACAATTCTAGCATGAATAATAAACATTTATCATGGTATAAGGAAATATAAAATAACAACTTTATTATTACCTCTAGGGCGTATTTCCTTCACGCGAGTCCATCTCCGCGCATCCGACGCCGAGTCTCCACTGCGCCACGCCGCCGAGATCCGCCGCCATCAATGAGTAAGATGAAGCACCGCTCCACCTAAGAAGCCGTCCACTGGTCTCTCGAGCCTGTGTACACCTCCAAGGGGGAAACGACACCAGAGCGCCGCCGTCATCCGATCTACTGATTTAGGGTTTCCCCTAGAGGTAGCGGATAGAGGTTTGGAGCTTCTCCATGGCGATGCCTTCAAGAAGGTGCTGAAGCGGCGAACTGAGCTGGGGCCAGCATAAGGAGTAACAGAGTTATCCTCTACTTTTATTTGTTCATGTTGTCTCCACAAACTGACTTGTGTATGTGTCCATGGATCAGAGACAGCGCGCGCTACCACGAGCATGAGGACATCTGGGCGCGGCAGTCAGAGAGCTCGTCGAGAGGCTCGGTAGGACGGAGGGTGTCCCGCTGGTTACCTGCGTCGTTGCCAACCGTGCCATGGCATTTGTGGTGCACATGGTCAAGGAGATGGGTGTGTGGATTCTTGGGCAACCTCAGCTTCGATCAGCATGTCAAGACAGGATACGTGCTATTCAAAGGTACATGGGTTAAATACATCTTCTTACAAGGTCATAAGAAATCAAATACCGTGCTGGTTGGATCAGAGATGATTTTTCAACTGTACATATTTGAATCTTTGTTGCGTATCATGGAGCAAAAAGTCTTTCAGTGGATATTGTTACCTAGCTAATTAATGTACTTCTTCACTGACTTTCAGAGTGACATAGATTCAGGGTCCTTCCATTGAATTCTAGAGCATCGGGTGCATTTTTGTTCAGGTACTAGAAGGAGAGCTTTGTTTTGTGTTAAAAATGGTGTCCAGCAGTTAGAGCTAATAATTTATCTTCTAAGCACCCATGTTATCACATACTATCGCTTATGCATGGTACTAAATTCAATATAAATCCTCAAATGTATAATCCTTCTGTTTCCCTAAAATATATGTTTCCTGCCTATTCTAGTAGGGTTCATAGTTAGCGTAGTAGCAAGTATTGGCACCATATGTGGATCTTGACTCACTTGCCAATATGACTAATGGGTATTCAGGAAGTGACTTGAAGGCATGTTTATGTAGGTGTGACCCTCTCATGCTCTTCAACGATGAGAAGGTAATATCAAACTCTCATTGACTTCCCTTCCACTTGAACCTCTACGTAACAGCAGAACAGAAAGTTTAGCAAAAGCTGAAGGTAGGCCCGAGCATGTAATACTTGGAAGTGAGGACATCCGACATCTTATAATAGATGATTTTCCCATGATTACACGAGTAAATGCAGTACACATATAGCAGGATGTGTTGATCAATTTACATGGGCATAACCAATCTTCACCCTACTTTTTTACTCTGTATAATCCCGTGCTTGCTCAAGTAGCTCTATAGGATGCTTTTTTTTTCTTCCGGGGTACTTGCTTATTTTGGCTATTCTATCATGATCTGGTAATTACCTGTCCAGCATGTGTGTGTGTGTGTCTATATATATATATATATATATATATATATATATATATATATATTCTCACAAAAAAGCATGTCTATGTATAATATTTTATATAGTAAAATGTATTTCCAAATGAAACATTTACTTGGCTTGATGCTCACTAATATTAATAACTACAAATATATACCCTTTCTTATACTCTTGTGCTAATTTATATGTTATTCTACTTTTCTGTAGATTACAGAGGATGCTTAGCTGTTCGAATTTCTCTACAAATAACCAAAAATTTCCTGTTTGCTTTGGCCTGAGAACATGGTCTAGACCATCTCATCTATTGTATATGTACGAAAACTTGGTTCATTTTTCACTCTGTATGGTACTGTAATAAACCGATATTTATCAAATGGTTCTCACTAGTAGAAAACAGGGCTTTGGTTCAGGCCTGGCCAGCCCATTAGTCCCGGTTTAGTCACGAACCGGGACCCTTGGGGGGCATACGTCCTGGTTCGGGCGCCCAGGGGGCTGGCCGGGGCCTCGTGGGCATTGGTCCCGGTTCGTCTAGACCCATTTGTACCGGTTCCTGGCACGAACTGGGACCAATGGTCCTCGCTCCTGGCCCACATCCATTGGTCCCGATTCGTGGCTTGAACCGGGACCAAAGGGGGGCCTTTAGTCCCGGTTCCAGGCACGAACCGGGACCAATGAGGTGGCTATATATACCCCATCACCGGCGAGCAGAGCACTCCACAGTGCTCTGTTTTTTGCTGGCCGTCGAGGGGGAGGGCATTGGGTGCTCTTGCTCACCTCCTATGCACATGAGGTGTTCGATAAAATGCCCGAGCCACACTAGTTAAGCTTTCTCCTCTCGAAGCTCGACCTCCGAGCTCCATTTTTTTCGAGATTTGTCTAGGTTTATATTAGTGGTCCGTCACGCCCCGTCCCCGTCTTCACCGTCGTCGATCGCCCGCGCCGATCTCGTCGCCGGCACCACCGTGGTGAGCCTCTTGCTCTTATCTTCTTTCTGAAAGAAAAAAATTCTTACTTTACATAGATACTTGTCTAATTTTCTTACTTTTGACACACATAATTATATATAATGCACACAGATGAACCGGCAATGGATGTACGGTGACAGACACACCTCCGAGTACATTAAGGGCGTGCATGATTTTCTCGAAGTGGCTGAGGCAAACAAGCAGAATGGTTGTATGTGTTGTCCAACCCTAAATGTGGGAATACAAAGTCTTACTCTGACCGGAAAATCCTTCACACCCACCTGCTTTACAAGGGTTTCATGCCACACTATAATGTTTGGACGAGGCATGGAGAAATAGGGGTTATGATGGAAGACGGCGAAGAAGAAGAGGACGATGACAACTATGTGCCCCCTGAATACGGTGATGCTGCAACGGGGGAAGCTGCTGAAGATGAAGAGGAACCAGACGATGTGCCCGATGATGCTGCAACGGGGGAAGCTGCTGAAGATCAAGAGGAACCAGGCGATGTGCCCCATGATGATGATCTCCGCCAGGTCATTGACGATGCATGGACGCAATGCGAAATTCAAAAGGAGAAGCTGAAGTTCGATCGCATGTTAGGGGGTCACAAAAAAAGGTTGTACCCCAATTGCGAAGATGGTAACACAAAGCTCGGTACCGTACTGGAATTGCTGCAGTGGAAGGCAGAGAATGCTGTGGCTAACAAAGGATTTGAGAAGCTACTGAAATATTGAAGAAGAAGCTTCCAAAGGATAACGAATTGCCCGACAGTACGTACGCAGCAAAGAATGTCGTATGCCCACTAGGATTGGAGGTGCAGAAGATACATGCATGCCCTAATGACTGCATCCTCTACCGCGGTGAGTACAAGGATTTGAACGCATGCCCGGTATGCGGTGCATTGTGGTATAAGATCAGACGAGATGACCCTGGTGATGTTGACGACAAGCCCCACAGGAAGAGGGTTCCTGCGAAGGTGATGTGGTATACTCCTATAATACCATAGTTGAAACGACTGTTCAGAAACAAAGAGCATGCCAAGTTGATGTGATGGCACCGTGAGGACTGTAAGAAATACAGGAAGTTGAGAGCATCCGCTGACGGGTCACAGTGGGGAAAAATCGAGAGAAAGTACTGGGCTGAGTTTGCAGGTGACCCAAGGAACGTATGGTTTGCTTTAAGCGCGGATGGCATTAATCCTTTCGGGGAGCAGAGCAGCAATCACAGCACCTGGCCCGTGACTCTATGTATGTATAACCTTCCTCCTCGGATGTGCATGAAGCGGAAGTTCATTATGATGCCAGTTCTCATCCAAGGCCCTAAGCAACCCGGCTACGACATTGATGTGTACCTAAGGCCATTAGTTGAAGAACTTTTACAGCTGTGGAATGGAAACGGTGTACGTGTGTGGGATGAGCACAGATAGGAGGAATTTAACCTGCACACGTTGCTGTTTGTAACCATCAACGAGCATAGAAAAATAATATAAGCAACACGTAGAAGTAACTCCCAGGGTTTGACAGTAACAGGGCAATAGGTTCTACCTCCACAGCTACTTCCCAACCCACAAGTTAATGACATCCTAATCATGCAATGTTTGAGGACTGGAACTAATGCATAAAAACTGGGTATGGAAATAGTATGATCAATGTGTTACTTGCCTTGCTGACGATCCACGAATCCTAGGGACTCATACTAACACGCTTCGCACTCCGGGAATTCTATCGCAAACAAACAATAACATACATAAGCAACAAGTAAAGATGCACAAGCAAATCTCAAATAAGAGAGGTTGACCAGAAAGTTCAACTTAAGAACTCTGGTTGCAAAAAGAATCAAATCAAATGGAGCAACGAAATTCAAACGGCAAAAGAAACAAGATCCGTTTACTAATCTGAACTAAGGTAAAATTTTACGATATCAAAATCTTGTTCAATTTGATTAAACAGAAAGAGGGTCTCGAGACGAAGATCTAGGTGCTTGAATCGCCTGATTCCGACTAACGAGCAAAAAGAAAAACAGAAACTAAGATCGGATCAGAAATCACGATCGAGAATAATCGTGGAAAAATCCGATAAAAGAAAACTAACGAACAGACTAACGAACGAGCGTTCGTTAGCTGTAACTAACGGGAGAAAACCGTTCATTAAATCGAACATACGGACGAACGTCCGCTAAATAGAAGAACCAAGAAAAAAATCGCCGAACCAATCTAAAAACGAAACTAGGGTTTCTAAACAAACCGAACGATTTCTTTTAAAAAAACCGGCGGCTCGGATCCGGCACAGTACCTCCGGTTAGGGACTCCGGCGAGGCGGGGTTGGGCGGCGGGGCGGTGGCTCGCGGGGCAGCGGGGCTCGGCGGCGGCTGCGGGCGGCAGGCTGCGGGCAGTGCGGCGGCGACAGGCTTGGTGGTGGTGTGGTGGTGGGGGGCTCGGTGGCGGGCTTTAACGGGGGGGGGGCTTGCTTGGGCGAGGGGGCGCCCGGGGAGGAGTCTGAGCCGGACTCTCCTCGGCGTCCGTGCCGGGCACGGCGGCGCGGGCGAGGGAGGCGGTGGCGCGGGCGGGCCGGGCTGGCTCTGCTAGTCTTCGGCCCAGTCGGGCGCGAGAAGTTTTTTTTTAAATAATTCCACCGAACGGAAAAAAATCCTATAAAATAAAATAAAAATCTAAAAATGCCAAAACAAATTTTCACCGTCTAAATAAAATATTTAGAACGAGATGAACATTTTCTTGGCCCCTAAATGCAATTTTTAAAAACGTGCAATTTTTCTAATGCAAATAAAATCCGAATAAAATCGAATAAAACCAACTAAATGATTTTAATATTTTTCCTCCAATATTTCAATTATTTTGGAGAAGTCATATTATCTCCTCTCATATATTTTTAATATGAAATATTTTACGGAGAGAAAAATAATTAAAATCAAAATCCTCGTTTCATTTTTTGATAATGATCAAATATGAAAACCGGGAAATCCCCAACTCTCTCTGAGGGTCCTTGAGTTTCTTAGGATTTCGAGGATTGCGGAACGAAAATGCAATAAAATATGAGATGCAATAATGACCTATGTATAACATTCCAAATTGAAAATTTGGGATGTTACAAACCTACCCCCCTTAAGATGAATCTCGCCCTCGAGATTCAGGTTGGCTAGAAAATAGGTGTGGGTGGTCTTTGCGGAGATCATCCTCTCGTTCCCAGGAGGCTTCATCCTCGGTATGGTGGCTCCACTGAACTTTGCAAAACTTGATAACCTTGCTGCGGGTGACTCGGCTGGCAAACTCAAGAATTTTAACTGGCTTCTCCTCATAAGTCAAATCACTGTCCAACTGAATCGCCTCCAGGGGTACTGTATCTCTTAAGGTATATCGGCCATCTCAGCATGACACTTCTTCAACTGTGAAACGTGGAACACATCATGAACTCCTGACAATCCCTCAGGTAACTCCAACTTGTAGGCAACTTCTCCCGTATGTTCCAAAATACGATACGGTCCTACAAATCTCGGGGCTAACTTTCCCTTAACTCCAAAACATTTCACACCTCGCAAGGGTGATACTCGCAGATATGCTTTGTCTCCAATTTCATAGGTTACCTCCTTGCGTTTTGAATCTGCATAAGTCTTCTACCTGGACTGAGCAATCTTCAGTCTATCACGAATCAGCTTAACCTTCTCCTCAGACTCCATGATCAAGTCTGGTCCAAACAACTGCCGGTCCCCTACCTCATCCCACATCAACGACGTTTTGCACCTGCGTCCATACCTAATATCACATCCAATCCTTGTGACTCCAAGATAATTAGGTTGGACGGAAAAACATGTGTGCCAATGGTTAGGGGTATCTAATCGCACCATCGGCTAGCCATGTACTCTGCTCTAGGTGAACTCACTAAGAGAGGGGTCCTAAGGGTTTGGGTTGGTAGTTTAAACTTATCCATGAATCCCCTTGATATGTATGAATGCGATGCACCAGTATCAAAAAGAACAAGAGCAGTAAATGACTTAACCAAAAACTTACCTATTACCGCATCTGGCTGCTCTTCAACCTCCTCCACGTTAACGTGGTTCACTTGTCCTTTGTTGAATGGATTAGGCTTCTTCCCAGCGCTCCCATTTCCGTTCCCATTCCTTCCTTACGGGCAATCATTCGCATAGTGCCCTGTCTTCCCGCACTTAAAGCAAGTAACTTGACTTAGGTCTCTTTTGGCGGGTGTGGCTGGGTTGGAGCGGTTCTGATTGTTGCTAGCTCCGTTCCCATTTCCATTCTTAGCACCATTGTGGTTATGCGATCCTCCTCTAGTGTGGTTGTGACCTCCATGGTTATGAAAAAGTCCTCCCGAGTTCGGGGTTAGGCGAGGCTTCTGCTGAGCTCCTGAGTTATACCTCCCTTGTCCGTACTTCCTCTTACGGCTCTCCATCTGCTGTTGCTTCCCTTCAATCATAAGAGACTTATCTACCAACTCCTGGTAGTTGTTGAAGGTTGCTACCATCAACTGCATGCTCATCTCATCATTCAGTCCTTCCATGAACTTCTCCTGCTTCGCGGCATCTGTGGCCACATTGTCAGGGGCATAGCGAGATAACTTGCTAAAATCATCCACGTACTGAGCCACAATACGGTTTCCCTGGCGTAGGTTGCGGAACTCCCGCTTCTTCAACTGCATAGCTCCAGTTGAGACATGGGCTGTGCGGAAAGCTTGCTGAAACTGGTCCCAAGTGACATTGGCTACAGGAAAAGTGGTTGTGTAATTCTCCCACCATGAGGCTGCTGGTCCATCCAATTGATGTGCGGCAAAGCGCACCTTCTCAGCATCTGTGCAACCTGTGGTGGTCAACTTCCTTCCAATATGGCGTAGCCAATCATCAGCAACTATAGGCTCGGTGCTACTGGAAAACACCGGATGCTGTAACCTTAGAAAACGGGCTAGGTTGTCCACTGGCGGCGGGTTGTTGTTGTTGTTGTTGTTGCCCTGGTTCTGAACTAGCAATTGCATCAAGGCATTCTGCTGCTGGATCAACTGGGTGAGCTCCGACAGGAAAGCAAAACCGGTGTCACGTCTCGGAGGCATCTGATGGGTTTAGATGGAAGAGATCAGAATAGAAAAGGGGTCTAATGAGAAAGCACTACCCATATGCACATGAGACAAACACAATCATTTCACTCAATCAATCAAGCAAGAGCATACAAGCGGTCTAGAACTATCGCAAAAGTGCTCAACTACTACTAGATACATGGGGGAATACTAATAATATACGGTGGTCATCTAGAAATTTTGATCGGTGGAAGACTCAATGATGTCTGCTCCAACTTCGTCTTCAAAGTCATCCTCACTAGGATTGGAATCGGTGTCGTTGATGATGATGTAGTTGTCCGGGCAAGTGGAATCGTTGACTTCTACTCCCGGTGCTGGTCCTCCCATGAATACTCCGATCTTTTTAGCCAGGTCGTCATTCTTCTCCAGTAGTGTCTTGATTTCCTCCTCATATCCATCGCGTGTAAACTTGAGTTCTTCCTCCAGCTCGATGATCCTAGTCTTCGCCTTCTTCAAGTCCATCATGTCCGTGCACATCTGGTTCTCCTGACGTCGAATGTGCTGGTTTAACTCCTGGATGAAAGCTGCAATGGATCTATCCTTCTTGGTGCTGATTACTTCCCATTGTTCGTCTCGGCGCCCACATATCTGGTAGATAGTGTCCTTGAGTTCCCTGTTGTAGACTTCTCCAATGCGTCCCATGGTAATGTGGGCTGCCATGCTCTTGCCTAGATTCTAGGTGGGTGCTTCGAAAGAAAACTCTATGGGTTTGGAAGTTGGCGAGAACGTCCTTCCTGGAACTTGTACTTGAATCATCCAGCGCTCCTCTTTTTCTAAGGTGGCATTGTACGTCCCGGTGAAGCTTGGTATTCCAATGTTCAAGTACCTAGTGACTTCCTTCAGGTGGCGTCCAAAAGGTGTGTCTTCATCCGGTTGTGCAAAGTTGTTCTTCATCTTCGTCATCCTAAAGAGTAGAAAATGGAGAGGAGTCAGAAATGAGTAGAGAAGAGTGACCTAGGGTTTATCTTAGTGGTCGTGTCCTACACTCAGCGTGTGCTCTGATACCATCTTGTAACAACCCGACCTCAAACGGTCAAGTCTCTATGCTTCAGTGCCATCCCTGGATCGGTAATGCTGACACACATAGTACTGGAAGGATTTATAACAGAGTAACAATCACACACTTATTACATCGAACGTCTCAAAAGAGAACTTATAACAATAAATATGGCTTAAGACCATCTAATACGATAACAGCGGAAGGCTTGGAAGATAAAGTTAGTCCATCAACTCCAACAGCATAGCTGAGCTGCACGGCAACCACCTAACGAACCTTACTCCTCGTCTGAAAAGTCTGCAACATAATACGTTGCAGCCCGAAAACGGGTCAGCACATGGAATATGCTGGCAATATAACACAGTAGAGCATAAACAGAATAATGCTATCACTACATGCATATTTGGCTGGTGGAAAGCTCTATGATTATAGTTTTTGCGAAAAGCCAATTTTTTCCTACAACAAAGGAATAGATTTTAATTTAACTATCATGGTGGTTGAACAACATTGAGAAGGTACCCCCAACTCAATCCCAAATTAAAGTAGTTAACAAGCCAACAATATTAATTAAAAGTGATGAGATACATGTGATAACCCAAGTACTAGATACTCAAGATCGTCCATAACCGGGGACACGGCTAACCATGATTAGATTGTACACTCTGCAGAGGTTTGTGCACTTTTCCCCACAAGACTCAATCGCCTCCGTTGGATTTCTCGCAATACATGGTGTTTGAGAAGCGGATGACTGAGACACAGTCTTTCAGAAACATTAACTCTTTACTCCGGGTAGACCATACCAAACCTAAAAAACCCACTACCTGCTGATCTACCTCTTCAAGAGCTTCACGTAACTTACTCAGCTATGCTAGAGCCCATAATAGCTTGTGGATGCACACAGAAGTTTCTAGCATGAATCATCTCAGTTCCCTTTGAGCCTGGGTGGCGGTCCATAGGAAGATCACACGGGTACCCCGGGATTTCCAAAAAAATACAGACAACACTGGGTTCCCCAGGTGCCTCAATCCACCCAGATGTTATTTTAAGTTGCCACCTTAAGTTAAACCATTAATTAGCAATCTCACATCTGTCACGCAATACACTCAAACCCAAACCACGTCTACGAGCATAGCAAAATAATATAAGCAACGCGTAGAAGTAACTCTCAGGGTTTGACAGTAACAGGGCAATAGGTTCTACCTCAACAACTACTTCCCAACCCACAAGTTAATGACATCCTAATCATGCAATGTTTGAGGATTGGAACTAATGCATAAAAACTGGGTATGGAAAGAGTATGATCAATGTGTTACTTGCCTTGCTGACGATCCGCGAATCCTAGGGACTCGTAGTAACACGCTTCACACTCCGGGAATTCTATCGCAAACAAATAATAACATACATAAGCAACAAGCAAAGATGCACAAGCAAAACTCAAATAAGAGAGGTTGACCAGAAAGTTCAACTTAAGAACTCCGGTTGCAAAAAGAATCAAATCAAATGGAGCAACGAAATTCAAACGGCGAAAGAAACAAGATCTATTTACTAATCTGAACTAAGGTCAAATTTTACAATATCAAAATCTTGTTCAAATTGATTAAACAGAAAGAGGGTCTCGAGACGAAGATCTAGGCGCTTGAATCGCCTGATTCCGACTAACGAGCGAAAAGAAAAACAGAAACTAAGATCGGACCAGAAATCGCGATCGAGAATAATCGCGGAAAAATCCGATAAAAGAAAACTAACGAACAGACTAACGAACAAGCGTTCATTAGCTGTAACTAACGGGCTAAAACCGTTCGTTAAAACGAACGTACGGACGAACGTCTGCTAAATAGAAGAACCGAGAAAAAAACCGGCGAACCGATCTAAAAATGAAACTAGGATTTCTTAAAAAAACCGAACGGGTTTTTAAAAAAACGGCGGCTCGGATCCGGTGCGGTACCTCCGGCGAGGGGCTCCAGCGAGGCGGGGTTGGGCGGCGGGGCGGCGGGGCTCGGCGGCGGCGCGGGCGGGAGGCAGCGCGGGCGGCAGGCGGCGCGGGCGGCGGCTGCGGGCGGCGCAGCGACGGCAGGCTTGGTGGTGGTGTGGTGGTGGGGGGCTCGGCGGCGGGCTTTAAAGGGGGGGCTTGCTTGGGCGAGGGGGCGCCCGGGGAGGATTCCGAGCCAGACTCTCCTCGGCGTCTGTGCCGGGCACGGCGGCGCGGGCAAGGGAGGCGGTGGCTCGGGCGGGCCGGCCTGGCACGGCTGGGCTTCGGCCCAGTCGGGCGCGGGAAGTTTTTTTTTAATAATTCCGCTGAACAGACCTATAAAATAAAATAAAAATCTAAAAATGCCAAAAGAAATTTTCACCGTCTAAATAAAATATTTAGAACGACATGAACATTTTCTTGGCCCCTAAATGCAATTTTTAAAAACATGAAATTTTTCTAATGCAAATAAAATCTGAATAAAAACGAATAAAATCAACTAAATGATTTTAATATTTTTCCTCCAATATTTCAATTATTTTGGAGAAGTCATATTATCTCCTCTCATATATTTTTAATATGAAATATTTTATGGAGAGAAAAATAATTAAAATCAAAATCCTCGTTTCATTTTTTGATAAAGATCAAATATGAAAACCGGGAAATCCCAACTCTCTCCGAGGGTCCTTGAGTTGCTTAGGATTTCGAGGATTGCGAAACGAAAATGCAATAAAATATGAGATGCAAGAATGAGCTATGTATAACATTCCAAATTGAAAATTTGGGATGTTACACAACCATCAATGTCAAAAGAAAGGCAAGCATTACAAAGGCGAGGCAGATCACCGGAAGAAGCCCGCCATGCGTATCGGTGATCACGTACTTACTATGGTCAATGATTTACACGTAATCTTTGGAAAGGGTCCCGGTGGACTAGCTGTTCCGAATAACGCTAAGGGACGCGCACCCATGTGGAAGAAGAAATCTATATTTGCGTGAACCTTCTAGGCTTCTTCGATCGACGTGATGCACATGACGAAGAACCTTTGCGTGAACCTGCTAGGCTTCTTGGGCGTGTATGGGAAGACAAAAGATACAGCTGAGGCACGGGAGGACCTGAAACGTTTGCACGAAAAAGACGGCATGCCTCCAAAGCAGTATGAAGGTCCTGCCAGCTACGCTCTTACCAAAGAAGAGAAAGAAATCTTATTTGAATGCCTGCTTAGTATGAAGGTCCCGACTAGCTTCTCATCGAATATAAAGGGAATAATAAATATGCCAGAGAAAAAGTTCCAGAACCTAAAGTCTCATGACTTCCATGTGATTATGAGGCAACTGCTTCCGCTTATATTGAGGGGGCTTCTACCGGAAAACGTCTGATTAGCCATTGTGAAGTTATGTGCATTCCTCAATGCAATCTCTTAGAAGGTGATCGATCCAGAAATCATACCAAGGCTAAGGAGTGATGTGGTGAAATGTGTTGTCAGTTTCGAGCTGGTGTTCCCACCATCCTTCTTCAATATCATGACGCATGTCCTAGTTCATCTAGTTGACGAGATTGTCATTCTGGGACCGTATTTCTACACAATATGTACCCCTTTGAGGGGTTCATGGGATTCCTAAAGAAATATGTCCTTAACTGCGCTAGGCCAGAAGGAAGCATCTCCATGGGCCATCAAATAGAGGATGTCATTGGGTTTTGTGTTGACTTCATTCCTGGCCTTAAGAAGATAGGTCTCCCTAAATCACGGTATGAGGGGAGACTGACTGGAAAAGGCACACTTGGAGGGGACTCAATAAAATGCAGGGGCGGATATTCTTGGTCTCAAGCACACTACACAGTTCTACAGAACTCTACCATGGTGACCCCGTATGTCGATGAACACAAGAACAGCCTGCGCTTCAAATACCCGGAGCAGTGCGATGACTGGATTAAATGTGAACACATCAGGATTTTCAGCAGTTGGTTGGAAACACGTCTCAGAGGTGACAACACTATTTGTGATGAGCTGTACTCGTTGTCCAGGGGACCATCTTCAACTGTATTGACTTACAAAGTATACGAGATAAATGGGAATACATTTTACACGATCGCCCAAGATCAAAAGAGCATCAACCAAAACAGCGGTGTCCGCTTTGATGCAGCAACCGAGAGGGGAAAGGGCACATATTATGGTTATATAGTGGACATATGGGAACTTGACTACGGACATGATTTTAAGGTCCCTTTGTTTAAGTGCAAATGGGTCAATCTGTCAGGAGGCAGGGTACAGGTAGACCCACAGTACAGAATGACAACAGTGGATCTGAACAATCTTGGGTACACTGACAAACCATTCTCCCTAGCCAATGATGTGGCACAGGTTATCTATGTGAAGGACATGTCTACCAAACCGAGAAAAAGAAAATATAAGGAAGCGAAGACATCATATGATGAGCCAAAGCGCCACATAGTTCTTTCAGGAAAAAGGGACATCGTGGGAGTGGAGGGCAAGTCAGACATGTCCGAAGATTATGAAAAGTTTCATGAAATTCCTCCCTTCAAAGTCAAGGCTGACCCAAGCATCCTGATAAATGATGAAGATTATCCATGGTTACGGCGCAATAAGGAAAGGACACAAGCGAAGAAAAACTAAAGACTTTCTCTCCACAACTATTATGATGATACCATGTCAACTTTCAACCTTTTCGTAGTTCATTTGAAATCCTTTGTAACAGACGAGTTTCCGTATGAAATCCTGATAATTCGAAAGAGATTGTCCGTTTCGTACACGAAGTGCATCCAGTTTTTGCCGTAACACTATCAACTTTCTTGCACATGCTATGTGGATGAAATGATGATACCATGCCAACTTTCAACCTTTTCAGAGTTCATTTGAAATGCTTTTCAATTTTAGGGTCTTATAGCTCAAAATAATCAGTAAATGTATGAAAAAACAAATGAAGTCAGAAAGGGTTGAAAATTGATGATGTGGCTTTTAATGGTGCATTTTGAACACACAAAAAGTGAGGAGTTCAAATAAGTTTTAAAAAATAAAATCCCTTTGTAACGGACGAGTTTCCGTATGAAATCTACTTCGAAAGAGATTGTCCGTTTTGTACACGAAGTACATCCAGTTTTTGCCGTAACCCTCTCAACTTTCTTGCACATGCTATGTGGATGAAATGATGATACCATGCCAACTTTCGACCTTTTCAGAGTTCATTTGAAATGTTTTTCAATTTTAGGGTCTTATAGCTCAAAATAAAATAAATAAGTAATTAGAAACAAAATAATATAAACTTTAATAAAATATATAAGTAGAAACAAAATAAAATAAACTTTAATAGCATTTATGAAACTAAAATTAACAAAGTATTTGTAAAGAAAGCAAAAAAGAAAACAAAAAACAGTCAAAAAAATATGCTACCTACTGGGCCACCATGGCCTCAATACGACTAGAAACCCATCGATGGGCCTGGATTCAGGCCCCCAGAAGGCCCAGTAGGCCCATCAAGCCTGTAGTGGAGAGGAGCTCGAGAGGGGTGCGGTAGTGGGGCTTAAAAACCACTGCGCGCCCCTCTCAACTAGCGAGGTGTGACTAAACTTTCGACGCGGGCGCAGCAGCACAAGGCCTTTGGTCCCGGTTTGTGGCACCAACCAAGACTAAAGGTGTGCATTGGTACCGGTTCGTGGCACCAACCGGTACCAATGCCCCCCCTTTAGTACCGGTTGGTGCCACCAACCGGGACCAAAGGCCGCCATGGTCCCGGTTAGTGGCACCAACCGGGACTAAAGGGAGCATTGGTCCCGATTGTTGCCACGAACCGGAACCAATGCTTAGTCTATATAATTAGCACTTGTGAAAATTTTCATTCAGTTCGTCTTCCCCGCCGCGACGCCGCCGCCAAGCTGCCCCTCTGTGCCTCGCCGTCGCCGTCGTCGCCCCTACCTCCGACGCCGTCCCGCGCTTCCGCGATGTCGTCCCGCGCCACCCAGACACCGTCGCCGCCCCGCGCCCTCCTGCCTCCTCGTCGCCCATCGCCGCGCCCCTCACCGTCATCGTCGCCGCCCCTGCCTCCTCGTCGCCCATCGCCGTCACCGCCCCCTTCCTCCTCATCGCCCATCACCGTCACTGCCCCCTGCCTTCTCGTCGCCCGCTCGCCGCGCCCCCCATCATCGCCGTCACCGCGCCCCTCACCGTCGCCCCCGTGCCCTGCTTCCTCGTCGATCGCCGCCCCGTGAGCTCATATATATGAATTTTCCTAATTTAGATGTGTAGTTAATTGAGTTGTTGTAATATGCAAAAGTTAGATTTTCTTCTGTTCATAGATTTTTTTGTGATATTATTGTTGAATATGCAAATGTTTGTGTGTTCATATATATATATATATATATATATATGCAAAGAATATGTCAATCTTTTTCATAGAATTTTTATGATTTTTTCCTGTTGTAATTTTGTTCATAGAATTTTTATGATTTTTTCTGTTGTAATTTTGTTCATAGAATAAGAAGAGAAAGTGTTTAATAGAATTAGTTAGAAAAATAGTAGAACTACTTAAACTAGTTTATTTTTAGTAAGTACTACTTTATTCTATTTATAGTAAGTGTGCTTAGTAGTTGAACTAGTTGATTTAATAAAACTAGTTTATTTTACTATAGAAGTAGTTTATTTTTAGCAAGAAAATTAATAGAACTAGTTTATTTTTTTGTTAAATAAATTATTCCCGCATCGACGTCGACGATGTCAATCCCGCATCCTCGTCGTCGACTCGGCGGAGGAGGCTGGCTTGATCAGAGGGGCCATGTCCGGGACTGGGCTCCGCCGGGTAGGTTTTGGGAGGTGCTACCTTCCGGGGGGCGTAGGTTGGTGAGGAGCCGGCCCGTCGTTGACCCGATCCTTGTTTGGTGGCGGTCGCGTGGGCCAGTGACGGTGCCCAGGCTTCCGGACACTGCGGAGGTGGTACGTCACCGTGTCAGCGAGGAGGACGAGCACGTCCGTCGCTACATGGTTGCGTTGGAGGGAAGGTTCGACAATACCTGGCAGGTTCTTCAGGGATCTCACTGGAGCTATGATCCTGTGATGGTTCCTTCTCTTTGGGTGTCCACCACCCGCGCCGATACCCGTCGGGCGCTACGGTTCTAGCTGTACTAGCGATGCTATATGTATCATAGTATTCGAGGTGTATTAGTGATAATATTCGACGATGTATAGACGCATGGAGATGATGTAGTTTTGCTTATAATTGAATGCATCCTAATTTGAATACTATTTTATTTTGTGATTTGATTTTGCTTATTGAATGCTCAAATGGGAAAACTACTCCAACTTTGAATGCTAAAATTGGAGAGCACTATGCAAGGCGTATGCATATGATTAGTTGATAGCTTATAGGGTTTTTGTTTTCGTAGAAATCTAGGAGCCCCCCTCCATCATCCCCGCCGTCGTCCCCGTCACCGACCCCCTCCGACCTCGAGGTGAGACCAGCCACGAACTGGTTTTAGAAAGATAATTAAACGATATTTCGGGTTGACTTTAAGTCTGTTGAGTCTCCACCATATATGAGAGGACGAAGAATCCCGACTGTTGTTGTGGGGGTAGCTTCTCCTTCGTTCCCGTGTGCTAGACAATTTGGTGTAATGCACTCGAGAACGAAAGGAGGAGCTACTATCACCGACGGTCGCAAATGTCAGATAGGAATCAGTGAGGGGGAGTTCCACCATATATATATATATATATATGAGAGGACGAAAAATCCCGACTGTTGTCGTGGGGTCGCCTCTCCTTCATTCCCGTGTGCTAGGCATTTTGGTGTAATGCACTCGGGGATGAAAGGAGGAGCGACCATCACCAACGGTCGAATGTATACACCACGTGAGCTGAGAGTTTTCAAGAAAAGACTCGACAGACCGATAGTCAACCCGTGATGAATAATAATGATCTAACTTAGGTTTTTTAGTACATATATTTAATTGTAGACATTTAATATTTGAATTATGAACATAGGAAATGTTGTACTTGGACGACGAAAGTCTCCCTGGGGAGTGCGACTGGTGCCACCACGATCGAGGTCAGTGCGACAGGTTCATTGAGCTAGACGAAGATCGACGCTTCAGCATTAAGCTCGAGGAGACCTTCGATGCTGAAACGGTACGCAACGACAACAAGTGTTTTTTTGTAATTAAGCACGACTTAAACTATATATTTCAACGTGTACTTATCATCTTTTACAATTCGACTAGCTTATCCCATGCTATGCAAGACGCTATGTCTTGGAGAGGATGGGTTTTGAAGACCATGAAAGTATGGAAACAAAGAAAATTCACCTAAGGACCCATCAAGGTATGGATTTCGAAGTAAAACTGTACAATTCTAAGAGCGTAACCCATTTTGGTTGCAAAAATTGGAAAGCACTTTGCAAGATGTATGGTTTTCATCAGGATATGCTTGTCACCATGGATCTTGGTGATCCTGAAATCGAGCAAAACAATCTGGACATTTGGGTCCTTGTTGATACGCCTCCAATTCTACCGCTATGTGAGTTTCTCAAACATAGTTATTAACTAATTTATATTGTTTATTTCAAAATGTTGACAGCTTATTTCCATTGACAGCTTATTTTCATTCTTCAAAGAATGTGCGGAAGATGGTAGACAAAACCCACTATGATGACTGCGAATTAACTTATCAGGAGAAAAATCCTAATCGCATTTTGTACTGATATTGAGAATTACAATATCTACAATCAAACTCCTCAACATTATGGTCAATACGTGCCACTAGTGCACGTGTTGAACAACAGTAACTTCCATGGAGATACCCTGGTAAGATTTTTTACTATTACGACATCCTTGCATCTTTTGCATACGGATGATTGTGTGCCTCATCTGATGATCAGCATGGTGGTCGCATTGATGTTTTGAACATACTGCCAGCTCATCCTACGAATCTCAACTGTCCATACCGTATTTTTAAAAGAAGTGGAGACATGACAATCAAAGAATGGAAAAATGTATGGACAGTTGTAAGGAGGTTTTTGGAAGCAAAAGGAAGCGAAGCGCAAGAATTGGAGACAGGATGATCTCCATTCTCCATAATGGAGAGTCAGGGTCTATATTGTTTTATGCTATTTTACCTTAAAGAGGGTATTTAGGTCCTCCCTAATACTGATGATCATGTGTCTAGAACAATTAAGTAGGGTTGGTTCGATGACTATGAGGATGATGAGCGTATGACTTGTTATTAATAACGATCGAGTAGAAGTTGTATGATGATGATTAGTAGGACTTGTTATTACGATGATGCATGATGCGGGCATGAAGAGTTATTATATATCAGTGAGTGAAATGAAGATGGATTGGATTGAAGTGAAGGCAACATGCATGTGGTGCATGTCGAAAGTAGTGCAATCCAAACTTGATCAAGTTAGGATTAGTATTACTTTCGACATGCAGCACATGTTGCCTTCACTTCAATCTAAGCCATGTTTAGGCATAGCAGTAGTATTGGTAAACCAAGCACGAAGATAAGAGAGAAGACTTCTCTCTATTAGCTAGCTAACAACCTAAATTAACCCTCAAAACCCCTAAACCACCCCCTTTCAAAAAAACAAAAACCTCAGCTCCTGCCAGCTGCTGACGCCTGGATGCCTTTTGGTCCCGGTTGGTGCCACCAATCGGGACCAAAGGGCCTCCTGCCTGGGCTCGCCGGACGGGCCACGTGGAGGCCCATCTGTCCCGGTCCATGTAAGAACCGGGACTAAAGGCCCAGGGCATTAGTAACGACACTTTAGTCCCGATTCAAAAACCGGGACAAAAGGCCCTTAAGAACCGGGACAAATGGCCCTTTTTCTACTAGTGTCTATGGTAGATTACACGAGCTTTTGACTCAAAATGTTGCTCTTGATACATATGTGGATGTTGCAACATCACTATTATGCTTGGTTGCGGAAGAGTGTATCCAACAGGATGCACCTGACTATGACCAATTGGTGCTTGCACAACATCAGGGAATGATTTTTTGGAGACTTGCGTAGTGGTTGGATATGCATAACTACATGCCTTTCTACTTTGGGCTCGGGCTTGAGCCTCTGATTGTGTCAATCGATGTGTGACTATGGGATCGTTATACCGTGTCTCCTCGTACTGCAGTACGCTACATAGAATAGTTAGAAATTAGGCTATACTATATACATGATTGTATTAGCATTTTATACCACTTTACAACTTTCTTCTCCTATGATCCACAATCTAAGATAATACTTGTTCTCGCCTTCTGATTTATTCACACCATGTTTCAAGAGATAGTGTACAACTCCATAGATGGCAGAAGGCTGATCATGAGTGGGGTTGGAGCTGAAGCCGTGTCGTAGCAGGTCGTCCCCACACTCCAATTCTGCAAACCGACAGTTTCCATGGAGACTGAGGCAGTGCGGGGCACCGGTTAGTGATTCTCTTTAGGATTTGTCCCAATAATGTTTAGCCTCATGGCAACTCACGGGCACATATCTCGTCAATAGTTTTTTAAAGAAAAAAGAGGCGAAAAATCGCATGATATAAATCATTTCGTTTGTCATGGCAGCAAAAGCACATTGTGGTGGTCGACCTCAGTTACGACAGTGTGCATTCCTTGGCACCCGGAATTGGCCTGGGATGCCGAGGAGAGGAGGGGGCCGATGCCGTGGAGGGAAGAAAGGACAACGATAAGAAAGGTGCAGGCTTAATGACGTGGCGTCGTAGGGAGGCGGTAGTGACATGCCGTGGAGGGGAGAGATGGCAGCAATGACGACGTGGCGAGGAGAGCAGGTCGGGGTAATGAGATGTGAGTGTGAGCATTGTGCCATGCGGTGAGAGTCAGAGAGTGAACTGCTTTTTTTTAAGATGAGAAGAAAAGGAGCGGTTGTTTGCTTTTTTTAAGGAAAAGCGATTGTTTGCTATAAGAGAAATGTCACATATTTTTATATAGGAAAAAATATCACATATTCTGGCAAGTCATTTCGGAAGCATAATTACCAACAAGTGATTTATAGGTGAGTCTTGGAAGAGATGCATACAAATCATTGTTCTTCTTTATATATCTTTTGCACATGATAATACAAAAAAATGTATTTTATATGTTATTTTTGCGTAGTATGAGAGAGATGGAGATGTATTATGCTGATGTTCAAAAAGAATCCGTCGATAAGGGTGTTGATGCGATGTTGTTGGAAGGGACCAAAAATTTATCGAGTTATATACAACAATACAGATATGCAATCAACATAAAAAATTAGAAACTCTGTGGCAAAGCACGGGCATTCAACTAGTCACTATAGCAACGATCTAGTCCACCTCAGATAGTGATGGCATCGGTGGGCCGTAAGAAAAATCTGGACACGATATACCACAAGGTGTCACAATTTAGAAGAGTGATGGATCGGGTCAGTATCAGAATTTGAATTACGCTTCCTAGAATACTACCACGCAAGCAAAATTTCGGAGTTATTGTGCGGACACCTGTTATTTGATATGATACGATGGCTCGGGTAATTATTGGATAGGACTGTGATATTTTCCAAATGTTCGTATTTTAGCAATAGATCCGAATAATACTACTCTATATATTAATCCATTCAAATGCGTCATCTTCTTTCTTTTGTCCCTTAATTACTGCATGAGCTGGTCTTATTATAGCAACTAATTGCACGCATACAGAAAAAGACAGAAAAGCTGCGTCATCATATATTCCCTTGGTTTTGAAACTTTAAAATGTTTTGTAGCTTAAATCGTCGGTCCGATTGAAAAACCGTTTTGACGCAAAAGATTCATTGCGACGAGACCTTCGAAACTAGACCATATGTTGATATGTTCTGACGACTTTTTTGACCAAAAGTTACCACGTCCGAGCTACGTAAGTTATCACATCTGTGCTACATAAGTTATCATGATGTTTGCACTGTAGTTATCGGGACATGAAAACTTGTTCCTCCAACCACATCCCACGTGCACATGCATGCATGCACTAGAGGATAAAAGCCGATGCCATCCTATATTTTTTCTTTATTTGAAAAATTCAAAATGATTTATAGCTCAAACCATCGCTCAAATTAAAAATTGCTTTCACAAAAAAGTCATCGGCGAGACCTTCGAAACGAGATGTCATGTTGGTATATTACGACGACTTTTCTTCGGCTCAAAAGTTACCACACCTGAGCTAGAATAATGTATCACTCCTATGGTTCGTATATTAACTCTCTATTTACACATTAATTTTCTGAGTTATGTCTTCAACATTTTTTTCTCATGCGGTAAAATTACCACAGTGTTTTGTACCTAAATTGTTAAATCTATGATGCGTATATTAACATACTATTTGAACAAAAGGCTATGAGGGTATGTTTTCAATATATATTTTTCATTGGGGCAATGTTATCGTGGTGTTTGTAGCTAAGTTATGAGTTCCGGATGCGTATGTTATCATGGTCAAAGTTGTCGCCGTGTTTGTACCTAAATTATCAAGTATGCGGTGCTTATATTACCAAGATACTTATACAAAAAAATTGGGGGACTATATTCAATATTTTTTCCCAAGGTAAAAGTTGCCGCGGTGTTTGTACCTAAGTTATCAGGTCTGTGGTGTTTACATTACCATGCTATTTATACAAAAGTTATCGGCGGTTATTCAATAACTTTTCCCCAAGTAAAAAAGTTACCGCAGTGTTTGTACCTAAGTTATCAGGTCTGCAATATGTATGTTACCATGCTATTTTACACAAAAGTTATCAGCGTTATGTTTCCAACAACTCCCCCCCCCCTCTCAAAGTTACCGTGGTGTTTGTTCCTAAGTTATCAAATATGCGGTGTGTATATTATCATCATATTTATACAGAAGTTATCGGGCACGACTTTTTCCCTAGGTAAAAGGTTACCGCAACTTTTCCCTAGGTAAAAGGTTACCACAATGTTTGTATCTAAGTTATCAGGTCTGTGATATGTATGTTACCATGATATTTCAAGAGAAGTTACCACGGGTATGTTTTCAACATCTTTTTTCTGCCGGTCAAAATCTTACTGTGATGTTTTGTCTGCGGTGCGTATATACCATGCTATTTACATTGAAATTATTGGAGTATTATTTTTAACAAGATCGAAGTTACCACATAAGTTATCAATACATACTTATTTACACAGAAAATATTGAAGTAAGTTTTCAGTAACTTTTTATGGGATACATTTTGTGGCCGATATGGCAGTCAGAGAAGCATAAAGAAATCTATTTTTTAAATAGTAAACAACAACTAAACTTGGTTCGGTTGGTTATGGGTTGGATAATATCCCAGCCGACATGAGTTCAAATCCTTGCATGCACATTATTTTTCTTCCAATCTATGGAACCAGCCATGCATGCAACGAATAATTAGGAAAAAAATCCTTCCTTCTGGAACAGGTTAATTTGCATGCACAATGAATAAAATCTCGTATTTAATGTGGGGAAAGGAGAGAAAACCGAGCGCATTATATGGCAAAGGTGGACCGCTTCGTTCGGATCTAATCACAAAATCCGAACGTTTGGTAGTTGAAAATTTAATTATCGTATTGGATATACTAACTCATATTTCTAAGTACAGTGGTATCAATTTATCGCAGGCACGCTCTGCTTATCTAAGTTCACCAAGAATAATGTTGTGCTTTTGTTAGGTTGATTTACTTACAACTTGATTGTCGAGTGTTTCGTGTGGCTCCATCAATATCGCAACAACCTCAACTTCATGTTCCGAAACATGGATTTCCAACAGGCTATGGGATCTCTCCTGCGACCTCCGAGTGCATGACGAAATGTACTCGGCAAAGACACGGGCACTAAAAAGAACGAATTTTCCAGTAGTGTGACGTTCGAGCAGACTCTAGATATTTTGTCGTTGCCAAGACCGAGTGTAATTGATATCATCTTGATGTTAATATATTATCCTTCCAAAAAATACTACATATATGCATGTGATTACAAAATGAGGGAATGCAGCAGCATGATAATGATATTTCCTCCAGTTTAAAATACTTTGTATTATAGTAGCAATTACCCTGGAAGACACGTCATTTCCATATCAATTCTTGTCAATAATTTTTTTTCAAGGTTTTTTTTCTCTCCATATTGAATACATACAAGTCTACTTGACCCGCTCCAAAAAATATCTTGGAAAAGCAAAGAAGCGAGCCATGACCGCACAAAACATCATGAAAGCACAGTTATAACAAAAAAAAACTTAATTGAGAACGAGAATCTTGGACCAATAAACGGTTCGCACGTTCCTTTGTGTACATCGAAATCACTGAGACATGTCCCACACCAACTCCAAAGATCTATGCGACTATTATCGGGTAGAACAAGGGGCATGCCACAAAGCACCTGTCCAACTCAGGCAGCGGTGGCAACGGTGGGTGGTGAGAAAAAGTTGGGCACATGATAACTGACAAGGCTTTTTTTAGAGATAAGTGACAAGGTTGGCAAATTTGACTATTTTAACCTGTGGACGAAATCAATTCACAAAACGAACTGCCCGTGAAACAATTTCACACCCCTAACTTTTTTGTGTGGCGCCCGCCACGACGGCGCCACACCCTACGGTGCAGCGCCTAGCTCGGGGGTGTTGCACTTTAGTCCACCGTGGCAGCCCCTGGGCCCGCACCCAGCAGTGCAGCGCCTCCGAGCTAGGCGCCACACATGTAATGTGCAGCGCCTTCTGAAGGAAATATGCCCTAGAGGCAATAATAAAGTTATTATTTATTTCCTTATTTCATGATAAATGTTTATCATTTATGCTAGAATTGTATTAAACCGGAAACATAATACATGTGTGAATGTATAAACAAACAGAGTGTCACTAGTATGCCTCTACTAGACTAGCTTGTTAATCAAAGATGGTTATGTTTCCTAACCATGAACAAAGGGTTGTTATTTGATTAACAAGGTCACATCATTAGTTGAATGATCTGATTGACATGACCCATTTCATTAGCTTAGCACACGATCGTTTAGTTTGTTGCTACTGCTTTTATCCATGACTTATACATGTTCCTATAACTATGAGATTATGCAACTCCCGTTTACCGGAGGAACACTTTGGGTGCTACCAAACGTCACAACGTAACTGGGTGATTATAAAGGAGTACTACAGGTGTCTCCAAAGGCAGATGTTGGGTTGGCGTATTTCGAGATTAGGTTTTGTCACTCCGATTGTCGGAGAGGTATCTCTGGGCCCTCTCGGTAATACACATCACTTAAGCCTTGCAAGCATTACAACTAATGAGTTAGCTGTGAGATGATGTATTACGGAACGAGTAAAGAGACTTGCCGGTAACGAGATTGAACTAGGTATTGGATACCGACGATCGAATCTCGGGCAAGTAACATACCGATGACAAAGGGAACAACGTATGTTGTTATGCGGTCTGACCGATAAAGATCTTCGTAGAATATGTAGGAACCAATATGGGCATCCAGGTCCCGCTATTGGTTATTGACCGGAGACGTGTCTCGGTCATGTCTACATTGTTCTCGAACCGTAGGGTCCGCACGCTTAAGGTTTCGATGACGGTTATATTATGAGTTTGTGTATTTTGATGTACCGAAGGAGTTCGGAGTCCCGGATGTGATCACGGACATGACGAGGAGTCTCGAAATGGTCGAGACATAAAGATTGATATATTGGACGGCTATATTCGGACACCGGAAAGGTTCCGGAAGTTTCCGGAGAAAACCGGAGTGCCGGAGGGGTTACCGGAACCCCCCGGGGAAGTTATGGGCCTTAGTGGGCCAAGAGGGGAGAGAGAGGGCCGCACCAGGTGGTGGCGCGCCCCCCCCCCCAAGGGAGTCCGAATAGGACAAGGAGGGGGGGGCGCGGCCCCCCTTTCCCTCTCCCTCTCCCTCTCCTTCCTTCCCCCTTCCTCCTTCCTAGTTGGACTAGGAAAGGGGAGTCCTACTCCCACTAGGAGGAGGACTCCCCCCTCCCTTGGCGCACCTCCTAGGGCCGGCCGGCCTCCCCCTTGCTCCTTTATATACGGGGGCAGGGGGGCACCCTAGAACACACAAGTTGATCCTTGAGATCGTTCCTTAGCCGTGTGCGGTGCCCCCCTCCACCATAATCCACCTCGGTCATATCGTAGCGGTGCTTAGGCGAAGCCCTGCGTCGGTAGAACATCAAGATCGTCACCACGCCGTCGTGCTGACGGAACTCTCCCTCCCCGAAGCTCTACTGGATTGGAGCCCGAGGAGCGTCACCGAGCTGTACGTGTGTCAAGAACTCGGAGGCGCCGGAGTAACGGCGCTGGGATCGGTTGGATCGCGAGGAGAACGTACGACTACTTCCTCTACGTTGTGATCGCTTCCGCTTCGGTCTACGAGGGTACGTAGACAACACTCTCCCCTCTCGTTGCTATGCATCACCATGATCTTGCGTGTGCGTAGGAAATTTTTTGAAATTACTACGTTCCCCAACAGTGGCATCCGAGCCTAGGTTTTTATGGTTTGATGTTTTTGCACGAGTAGAACACAAGTGAGTTGTGGGCGATACAAGTCATACTACCTACCAGCATGTCATATTTTGGTTCAGCGGTATTGTGAGATGAAGCGGCCCGGACCGACATTACGCGTACGCTTACGCGAGACTGGTTTCACCGTTACGAGCACTCGTGCTTAAAGGTGACTGGCGGGTGTCTGTCTCTCTCACTTTAGTTGAACCGAGTATGGCTACGCCCGGTCCTTGAGAAGGTTAAAACGGAGTCTATTTGACGAAGTATCGTTGTGGTTTTGATGCGTAGGTGAGATTGGTTCTTGCTTAAGCCCGTAGCAGCCACGTAAAATTTGCAACAACAAAGTAGAGGACGTCTAACTTGTTTTTGCAGGGCATGTTGTGATGTGATATGGTCAAGACGTGATGCTATATTTTATTGTATGAGATGATCATGTTTTGTAACCGAAGTTATCGGCAACTGGCTGGAGCCATATGGTTGTCGCTTTATTGTATGAAATGCAAACGCCCTGTAATTGCTTTACTTTATCACTAAGCGGTAGCGATAGTCGTAGAAGCAATAGATGGCGTAAACAACAACGATGCTACGATGGAGATCAAGGTGTCGCGCCGGTAACGATGGTGATCACGACGGTGCTTCGGAGATGGAGATCACAAGCACAAGATGATGATGGCCATATCATATCACTTATATTGATTGCATGTGATGTTTATCCTTTATGCATCTTATCTTGCTTTGATTGACGGTAGCATTTTAAGATGATCTCTCACTAAAATTATCAAGTAGTGTTCTCCCTGAGTATGCACCGTTGCCAAAGTTCGTCGTGCCGAGACACCACGTGATGATCGGGTGTGATAAGCTCTACGTCCATCTACAACGGGTGCAAGCCAGTTTTTGCACACGCAGAATACTCAGGTTATACTTGACGAGCCTAGCATATGCAGATATGGCCTCGGAACACGGAGACCGAAAGGTCGAGCGTGAATCATATAGTAGATATGATCAACATAAGATGTTCACCATTGAAAACTATTCCATCTCACGTGATGATCGGTTATGGTTTAGTTGATTTGGATCACGCGATCACTTAGATGACTAGAGAGATGTCTGTCTAAGTGGGAGTTCTTAAGTAATATGATTAATTGAACTTAAATTTATCATGAACTTAGTACCTGATAGTATCTTGCTTGTCTATGTTTGTTTGTAGATAGATGGCTCGTGCTGTTGTTCCGTTGAATTTTAATGCGTTCCTTGAGAAAGCAAAGTTGAAAGATGATGGTAGCAATTACACGGACTGGGTCCGTAATCTGAGGATTATCCTCATTGCTGCACAGAAGAGTTACGTCCTGGATGCACCGCTAGGTGCCAGGCCTGCTGCTGATGCAACTGACGACGTTAAGAACGTCTGGCAGAGCAAAGCTGATGACTACTCTATAGTTCAGTGTGCCATGCTTTACGGCTTAGAACCGGGACTTCAACGACGTTTTGAACGTCATGGAGCATATGAGATGTTCCAGGAGTTGAAGTTGATATTCCAACAGAATGCCCGGATTGAGAGATATGAAGTCTCCAATAAGTTCTATAGCTGCAAGATGGAGGAGAATAGTTCTGTCAGTGAGCACATACTCAGAATGTCTGGGTATTACAATCACTTGACTCAACTGGGAGTTAATCTTCCGGATGATTGTGTCATTGACAGAATTCTTCAATCACTGCCACCAAGCTACAAAGGCTTCGTGATGAACTATAATATGCAAGGGTTAGTAAAGACTATACCTGAGCTCTTCGCAATGCTAAAGGCTGCGGAGGTAGAAATCAAGAAGGAGCATCAAGTGTTGATGGTCAATAAGACCACTAGTTTCAAGAAGAAAGGCAAAGGGAAGAAGAAGGGGAACTTCAAGAAGAACAGCAAGCAAGTTGCTGCTCAGGAGAAGAAACCCAAGTCTGGACCTAAACCTGAAACTGAGTGCTTCTACTGCAAGCAGACTGGTCACTGGAAGCGGAACTGCCCCAAGTATTTGGCGGATAAGAAGGATGGCAAGGTGAACAAAGGTATATGTGATATACATGTTATTGATGTGTACCTTACTAGAGCTCGCAGTAGCACCTGGGTATTTGATACTGGTTCTGTTGCTAATATTTGCAACTCGAAACAGGGACTACGGATTAAGCGAACACTGGCAAAGGACGAGGTGACGATGCGCGTGGGAAATGGTTCCAAAGTCGATGTGATCGCGGTCGGCACGCTACCTCTACATCTACCTTCGGGATTAGTTTTAGACCTAAATAATTGTTATTTGGTGCCTGCGTTGAGCATGAACATTATATCTGGATCTTGTTTGATGCGAGACGGTTATTCATTTAAATCAGAGAATAATGGTTGTTCTATTTATATGAGTAATATCTTTTATGGTCATGCACCCTTGAAGAGTGGTCTATTTTTGATGAATCTCGATAGTAGTGATACACATATTCATAATGTTGAAACCAAAAGATGCAGAGTTGATAATGATAGTGCAACTTATTTGTGGCACTGCCGTTTAGGTCATATCGGTATAAAGCGCATGAAGAAACTCCATACTGATGGACTTTTGGAGTCACTTGATTATGAATCACTTGGCACTTGCGAACCGTGCCTCATGGGCAAGATGACTAAAACCCCGTTCTCCGGTACTATGGAAAGAGCAACAGATTTGTTGGAAATCATACATACAGATGTATGTGGTCCGATGAATGTTGAGGCTCGTGGCGGATATCGTTATTTTCTCACCTTCACAGATGATTTAAGCAGATATGGGTATATCTACTTAATGAAACATAAGTCTGAAACATTTGAAAAGTTCAAAGAATTTCAGAGTGAAGTTGAAAAACATCGTAATAAGAAAATTAAATTTCTACGATCTGATCGTGGAGGTGAATATTTGAGTTACGAGTTTGGTCTACATTTGAAACAATGCGGAATAGTTTCGCAACTCACGCCACCCGGAACACCACAGCGTAATGGTGTGTCCGAACGTCGTAATCGCACTTTACTAGATATGGTGCGATCTATGATGTCTCTTACAGATTTACCGCTATCGTTTTGGGGTTATGCTCTTGAGACGGCCGCATTCACACTGAATAGAACACCGTCAAAATCCGTTGAGACGACACCTTATGAACTATGGTTTAGCAAGAAACCAAAGTTGTCGTTTCTTAAAGTTTGGGGATGCGATGCTTATGTGAAAAAACTTCAACCTGATAAGCTCGAACCCAAATCGGAGAAATGTGTCTTCATAGGATACCCAAAAGAAACAGTTGGGTACACCTTCTATCACAGATCCGAAGGCAAGACATTTGTTGCCAAGAATGGATCCTTTCTAGAGAAGGAGTTTCTCTCGAAAGAAGTGAGTGGGAGGAAAGTGGAACTTGATGAGGTAATTGTACCTTCTCCCTTATTTGAAAGTAGTTTGTCGCAGAAACCGGTTTCTGAGACATCTACACCAAATAGTGAGGAAGTTGATGATGTTGATCATGAAACTTCAGATCAAGTTACTACAGAACCTCGTAGATCAACCAGAGTAAGATCCGCACCAGAGTGGTACGGTAATCCTGTTCTGGAAATCATGCTACTAGATCATGATGAACCTACGAACTATGAAGAAGCGATGGTGAGCCCAGATTCCGCAAAATGGCTTGAGGCCATGAAATCTGAGATGGGATCCATGTATGAAAACAAAGTATGGACTTTGGTTGACTTGCCCGAGGGTCGGCAAGCAATAGAAAACAAGTGGATCTTCAAGAAGAAGACTGACGCTGACGGTAATGTTACTGTCTACAAAGCTCGACTTGTCGCAAAGGGTTTTCGGCAAGTTCAAGGGATTGACTACGATGAGACCTTCTCACCCGTAGCGATGCTTAAGTCTGTCCGAATCATGTTAGCAATTGCCGCATTTTATGATTATGAAATTTGGCAAATGGATGTAAAGACTGCATTCCTGAATGGATTTCTGGAAGAAGAGTTGTATATGATGCAACCAGAAGGTTTTATCAATCCAAAGGGAGCTAACAAAGTGTGCAAGCTCCAGCGATCCATTTATGGACTGGTGCAAGCATCTCGGAGTTGGAATAAACGCTTTGATAGTGTGATCAAAGCATTTGGGTTCATACAGACTTTTGGAGAAGCCTGTATTTACAAGAAAGTGAGTGGGAGCTCTGTAGCATTTCTGATATTATATGTAGATGACATATTACTGATCGGAAATGATATAGAATTTCTGGATAGCATAAAGGGATACTTAAATAAGAGTTTTTCAATGAAAGACCTCGGTGAAGCTGCATACATATTGGGCGTCAAAATCTATAGAGATAGATCAAGACGCTTAATTGGACTTTCACAAAGCACATACCTTGACAAGATTTTGAAGAAGTTCAAAATGGATCAAGCAAAGAAAGGGTTCTTGCCTGTGTTGCAAGGTGTGAAGTTGAGTAAGACTCAATGCCCGACCACTGCAGAAGATAGAGGGAAAATGAAAGATGTTCCCTATGCTTCAGCCATAGGCTCTATCATGTATGCAATGCTGTGTACCAGACCTGATGTGTGCCTTGCTATAAGCTTAGCAGGGAGGTACCAAAGTAATCCAGGAGTGGATCACTGGACAGCGGTCAAGAACATCCTGAAATACCTGAAAAGGACTAAGGATATGTTTCTCGTATATGGAGGTGACAAAGAGCTCATCGTAAATGGTTACGTTGATGCAAGCTTTGACACTGATCCGGACGATTCTAAATCGCAGACCGGATACGTATTTACACTAAACGGAGGAGCTGTCAGTTGGTGCAGTTCTAAACAAAGCGTCGTAGCGGGATCTACATGTGAAGCGGAGTACATAGCAGCTTCGGAAGCAGCTAATGAAGGAGTCTGGATGAAGGAGTTCATATCCGATCTAGGTGTCATACCTAGTGCATCGGGTCCAATGAAAATCTTCTGTGACAATACTGGAGCAATTGCCTTAGCGAAGGAATCCAGATTTCACAAGAGGACCAAGCACATCAAGAGACGCTTCAATTCCATCCGGGATTTAGTCCAGGTGGGAGACATAGAGATTTGCAAGATACATACGGATCTGAATGTAGCAGACCCGTTGACTAAGCCTCTTCCACGAGCAAAACATGATCAACACCAAGACTCCATGGGTGTTAGAATCATTACTATGTAATCTAGATTATTGACTCTAGTGCAAGTGGGAGACTGAAGGAAATATGCCCTAGAGGCAATAATAAAGTTATTATTTATTTCCTTATTTCATGATAAATGTTTATCATTTATGCTAGAATTGTATTAAACCGGAAACATAATACATGTGTGAATGTATAAACAAACAGAGTGTCACTAGTATGCCTCTACTAGACTAGCTTGTTAATCAAAGATGGTTATGTTTCCTAACCATGAACAAAGGGTTGTTATTTGATTAACAAGGTCACATCATTAGTTGAATGATCTGATTGACATGACCCATTCCATTAGCTTAGCACACGATCGTTTAGTATGTTGCTACTGCTTTTATCCATGACTTATACATGTTCCTATAACTATGAGATTATGCAACTCCCGTTTACCGGAGGAACACTTTGGGTGCTACCAAACGTCACAACGTAACTGGGTGATTATAAAGGAGTACTACAGGTGTCTCCAAAGGCAGATGTTGGGTTGGCGTATTTCGAGATTAGGTTTTGTCACTCCGATTGTCGGAGAGGTATCTCTGGGCCCTCTCGGTAATACACATCACTTAAGCCTTGCAAGCATTACAACTAATGAGTTAGCTGTGAGATGATGTATTACGGAACGAGTAAAGAGACTTGCCGGTAACGAGATTGAACTAGGTATTGGATACCGACGATCGAATCTCGGGCAAGTAACATACCGATGACAAAGGGAACAACGTATGTTGTTATGCGGTCTGACCGATAAAGATCTTCGTAGAATATGTAGGAACCAATATGGGCATCCAGGTCCCGCTATTGGTTATTGACCGGAGACGTGTCTCGGTCATGTCTACATTGTTCTCGAACCGTAGGGTCCGCACGCTTAAGGTTTCGATGACGGTTATATTATGAGTTTGTGTATTTTGATGTACCGAAGGAGTTCGGAGTCCCGGATGTGATCACGGACATGACGAGGAGTCTCGAAATGGTCGAGACATAAAGATTGATATATTGGACGGCTATATTCGGACACCGGAAAGGTTCCGGAAGTTTCCGGAGAAAACCGGAGTGCCGGAGGGGTTACCGGAACCCCCCGGGGAAGTTATGGGCCTTAGTGGGCCAAGAGGGGAGAGAGAGGGCCGCACCAGGTGGTGGCGCGCCCCCCCCCCAAGGGAGTCCGAATAGGACAAGGAGGGGGGGGCGCGGCCCCCCTTTCCCTCTCCCTCTCCCTCTCCTTCCTTCCCCCTTCCTCCTTCCTAGTTGGACTAGGAAAGGGGAGTCCTACTCCCACTAGGAGGAGGACTCCCCCCTCCCTTGGCGCACCTCCTAGGGCCGGCCGGCCTCCCCCTTGCTCCTTTATATACGGGGGCAGGGGGGCACCCTAGAACACACAAGTTGATCCTTGAGATCGTTCCTTAGCCGTGTGCGGTGCCCCCCTCCACCATAATCCACCTCGGTCATATCGTAGCGGTGCTTAGGCGAAGCCCTGCGTCGGTAGAACATCAAGATCGTCACCACGCCGTCGTGCTGACGGAACTCTCCCTCCCCGAAGCTCTACTGGATTGGAGCCCGAGGAGCGTCACCGAGCTGTACGTGTGTCAAGAACTCGGAGGCGCCGGAGTAACGGCGCTGGGATCGGTTGGATCGCGAGGAGAACGTACGACTACTTCCTCTACGTTGTGATCGCTTCCGCTTGGGTCTACGAGGGTACGTAGACAACACTCTCCCCTCTCGTTGCTATGCATCACCATGATCTTGCGTGTGCGTAGGAATTTTTTTGAAATTACTACGTTCCCCAACACCTTCGAGGTAGGCACCACACAACTAATGTGCAACGCCCAGCGCGGGGGCGCTGCACTGTGACTTAGATGTCAGCCGCCCGCTAGCAACAACCTAGGGATTCGGTTGTATGCTTCCTTCCATGTACCATACAACATCTTAAATGCGGCTTGCTTCGCCTTCCATGCCTTGCCGTACTTCACCTTGTAATGAAAGATGGCTTTCACAAGGTCAATGACATGTTGGACGCTCATTGTTGAAAGTGTGGATATTGAGTTGGAGAGCCTGTAAGCGATGAACTCGGACGTGAGTTGTTTGTGGTTTTGAGACACGATCTTGCCATCCACCCTCTTGCCTTGGCACATGTGAGTTGGCACACAACTCACTACATGCCAACTTGGACCTCCTTTCCATGGTCTTGCACGCACAATCCACGGACATATTTCATATTCACATGCACATGCAACCGTGTAGCGCACATTGATGTCCGAGTGCACCACCTTGTGTGGACGATAATGCGTAACCGAGTAGTTGTCGAGCCACATTTTCAATTCCAACAAAGTGTCGAACTTAGAACCTTTAGCAATCCGGTTCCTGTCGTCTCCCAAATCACGGTAAGAGCTTGGCCTAACCCCAAGAGGTGCACATTGGCCACCATCTACCACGGCTTCATCCGCGAGACTAACATCCTTGGACAATGTAGTCCGATGATCCCGACGAAATACCTTCTCAAAAGTTTCGGCCTCCTTCACCGTGAACCCCTCCACATCAACTTGTTCATCGGGACCATCGTCATCCGAGTCCGATGCATATGCACGGGAAAAAGGGATGGATTGGTCCATTGTCTCTTGCAAATGATATTTGTCGAGATCACCCACATTGTTGTCATGGAGATCAACTTCATTGTCATCGTCCGCATACTCATCATTGTTCTCTTGCAAAACTTCATCTTGGTTGTTTGTAAACGGGCTCAATGT
Source organism: Triticum aestivum (assembly GCF_018294505.1). NCBI lineage: Eukaryota > Viridiplantae > Streptophyta > Magnoliopsida > Poales > Poaceae > Triticum > Triticum aestivum. Next base: position 777,152,634 of record NC_057797.1, on the reverse strand, counting down.
TGGCCTCACTTCTTGGGTCAAAAGAGGTTCAACAATTTCATCTCGCTTCAAGGGTGGGGGCTACTAGCAACCAAAGGGGAGGGGTTCCGGTTCAAGTCCAAATGCAAGCTAGAATCAACCTTTTTCGTTGCAAATAACTCAAGAGCCTTGTCTAGTGATTCGGCCAGCATCTCCTTGTATGCAACCCAATGTTGCTCTGAGTTGACACGCATTGTCTTCCAACGGACGTGCATTCCAAGACCAACATTATGCCTTCCCTCCAACTCAATGATATCATTAGGGTCCATCAATTCAAATCTTTCCTAACTTGTTGCAAAAGGTCCGCATAGCTAGGACTACTATTAAACACCATGTCAAGCTCATCCGGGTCCGGTTCTATATTGCCTCTCAAAAAGGCGTCTTTGTCCCCATGATGAACAAACACACATGTTCTTCCCATCCCTATAAGCATTCCAAGAAACACAAGGTAACATTGCTTCCATGAGTACTAATCCAAGGATTAACACGGAATAGAAACCCTAATATATATATCAAACAACAACCCTAACCCTATTCATAACCCTAACCATAACCATAACCATAACCCTAGCCCTAAACCTAACCCTAGCACCAACATAAGATCACCCATAAGAGTAACCCTAGCATACTAACAAAGCCTAATCATAGAAATTGGCAAACAAACATCTCATATCTCCATGCAAATCTCTAGATCCAAACAAAACTAGGGTTTCCCCAAACTAGCAAGAAATGAGCAATGGGAGAACTTTACTTAGATCAAAACAAGGGGATCGGAGAAGATTACCTTGAGGGAGGGTTTGACTTCGAAATCCATGGACAAATTCTTCGAATATGCAAGATTTGGGAGAGGATTTGAGAGGGGGAGAGAGTGGGAGAGGGGGCAAAGCTCGGGTTGGGTGTGTGGTGTGGGGGGGGGGGGAGGGGGGGCAGCCAAGTGGCTGGATAAGTCACAGTGCAGCGCCCCCACGCTGGGCGTTGCACTTTAATTGTGTAGCGCCTACCTCGGAGGCCCTGCACATTACATGTGTGGCGCCTAGCTCGGAGGCGCTGCACTGCTAGGTGCGGGTCCAGGGGCTGCCACGGTGGACTGAAGTGCAACGCCCCCGAGCTAGGCGTTGCACCGTAGGGTGTGGCGCCGTCATGGCGGGCGCTGCACGAAAAGGTTAGGGGTGTGAAATTGTTTCACGGGCAGTTCATTTTGTGAATTGATTTCGTCCATAGGTCAAAATAGTCAAATTTGCCGACAAGGTTAGCGGACTCGAGGTCTTTGCTTTTTTTAAGGAAAGGAGGGATGGGATAGGGAGTGACAGGCGGTTAAGTTTGGGGGCCCTCGACCGCCCGCGCGCTGGGGGGGGGTGGGCGAGGGGAGGGATGGGATCTGAAGCGAGAAGACCCGGGGAAAGCGGCGGCTGGAGGAAGCGAAGAGCCACTTGAGATCATTGCTGCATGCAGACCAAATATCTCATTTATACGTTTTATAAATTAGACCCGGGCAATATCTAAATCCCGAAAACTGAAACATGCCCGCGCCGGACCACATCAGCCTCACGGGGCACATCATCAAATGCAGAACCGATGGCTTGTCCGAGCACCGGCGCAGCTCCTAGAGCTAGGGCAGGCGTGTGGTCATCATACACTAGCAGCCCGTCCAAGCAAGGAATCGAATGTAGCCCTAAGCCTGCAGCGGGCAACCCAGTCAGTTGCAATCCCTTGGGCGGCGATCCCGGCATTAAGCCGAGCAATCTAGATGACATTGGCGGGTCGAATACGCCGGCCTGATCTGGAGGTCCTCTACAAGAAGCAGCATACAATTAACAACGGCATAAAAATGAAGGCTATAGGAGACGCCTCCACCAGAACGATAAGGCAATAGCCAATAGGCCACCTCAGCAGAGCTCGATCATGTTGTTGAAAAACTCGATACACATCCAGCCCCTCATTGCTGCCCAGGTTGATAAATAGCCCGCGAGGTGAATGCCGTGCAGCCAATCGTGGAGGCTCAACAGCCCTTGAAATAGTTCCATATGCCCATCATATTTAGTGCCAAGGATCACCCAGACCGCACTTCGGGTGTAGGGTTGTTGCCGTTGGTCGTCTCCTCGACGATCCATAACGTCAAGGTCACCAAAATGCTGGTGGATGGTGGCGCGAGCCTCAACCTCATATCGTCTGCGATATTCAAAGGGATGCAAATCCCCTAATGAAAAGCCTCACCCCACCGGCACGTTCCAACTTCCAAGGCATTAACACTATGTCCACACCTCGTTTCTACTTTCCCATGAGGTTTGACCTTTACCCGCTTTACACCTCACTGATCATTCGTACTCACGTGTATATGCCGTACCCCGAAAAGCTATGTGTTATAGACAGCGCTACATTTGGGAGACATAATAATAATAAATACAACTACCACGCAATCAAAATGGTGCATAAAAAGGAATAAACATTCGTCTGAACATCCCGGTATACAGCCAGCTAGGTGACCCATTGGCTGAACGAGCGCCCGCACAAACGGCTGGAGCCCGGTCAGGTTACTGGGACCGCACACAGCCGGCTCAACTTCCCTCCAAAGAGTCGGGTGGTCGCAGAGCCGGCGTACCCGAGCGACGCACCGCGAACTGCGCACGCACGTAGCCACATGGGGCCAATGAAACGGCCCGCAACAAGCCCCACACGCGGACGCCGACAGACGGGCTATTAGGGCATGGCCAACGTGAGGCGCTAAGAGGGGACGCCATGATCAATTTCCTGCTAGATTGGCAGTTAGGCCCGCGAATCCTGGCGTCACCCGCGACATCGACGCAACAACAGGAGCCGAGCGCTTGCTTCTTTTTCTACCCTGGTCAAATAAAACATTGTGTTCCCAGCGGCTGGGTAAGCGCCTATAATTAGCTGTTCGACTGCACCACTACAGCGCCCCCCAGGTGGATAACCCATCGCACCGGGTCTCTAGCTAGGCTAACTGTCCATACACATCATGCGCCTACGTGCGCCCGCACGCCCTGCATGCCAGGGGGTGCCGTTGTACTCTCCCTCTCTCCCTCTCTGTACTTTCTCCATATAAGCCCATCGAGGCTGATGAAAACTGTGTGAGGGAAAATATACAACTCAACTTGGTATCAGACACCTTCGATCCTTCCTCTTCCTCTCTACTTCCGCTATGGATCGACTCCTTCGTCGCTCCCGCTCTGCTGACCTCGAGTCCGCCTACGTCTCTCCGGCCGCCCGGCGCCTCTTCGCCCCGGACCCAGTCGCCGCGCTCCCCGCTGCCCCGGCCGCGGCCCCCGCCGCCGCGCCCACCGCGGTCCCCGTCGCCACCGGCACGGCCCCCGCTGCGACTCCCGCGGCCCCCGACGCGGTCACCACAGCCCGCGTTCCCCGCCTCACGCCCGCGGTTGTCCGTGGCAAGGAGCCCATCCCCGAGGCTGCTCCACCTTCCTCCTCCACGGCGGCACCCGGCCTCCGTCTCGCCGCGTCTTCTTCTGCTTCGCCCGCTGCGACTCAACTTCGCGTCGCCGGGAGTGTTCCGGTCCCGCGCCTCGACAACGCCATGTTCCCCCACCTGGCCCCGCCGGACGTCGGCTCGTCCTCCTCCGTCGGCCTCCCAGCCTCCATCGCGCATCACTTTCAATCCCGGCTGGACTTGGAATCTGGTAACTACACCAAGTGGCGTAAACTTTTTTACTGCATCTGTCGTCGCCATAACGTGCAGCACCACCTCGACGAGCCCGCCGCGCCTCTTCGCCAGAGCGCGGTTTGGCGCAACGACGACCTCACGGTCGTCCTGTGGTTCCATGGGGTCGTCGCCGACGAGCTCCTGGACGTCGTCGCCTCCCCGGAGAGCACCGCGTTCGACATCTGGTCCGAGCTGCACCTGCTGTTCCGCGACAACCAGGCGGGGCGCGCCGTCATCCTCGGCGCGGAGTTTCGCAACCTGGTCCAGGGGGACCTGTCCGTCGCCGAGTACTGTCGGCGGCTTAAGTCCCTCGCCAACGAGCTCGAGGACGCCGGCGACCACATCACCGATCGGGCTCTGACTCTCCAGCTGATCCGCGGGCTCTCCCGCAAATTTCAGATCATGGCCACTCTTCTTCCAATGCAGACTCCGTTCCCCTCGTTCGTGCAGGCGCGCTCGCGGCTCCTCATGGAGGAAATCGCGGCCAATGAGCGCGCTCGCCTCGACGGACGCCCCGAGGCCACTGCCACCGCCCTCACCATCGCCGGCGGCGCCAACCCCTCCACCGATCGGGTTCCCCAGGGCTCCTCCACGGATCGCACTTCCTCCGCCGACAGGGGCAGAGGGGGCGCGCCATCGCCGCCCGGTGACACCGGCTCCCGCGGCCGTGGGCGTGGCCGCGGACGTGGCCGTGGCCGTGGCTCGTCCTCCTCGGCTGGCTCCTCGACCGGGCGCGGCGCCTCTACACCAACCCCCGGCCCGCCGCTCTCTGGCTTCTTCGCGCCGTACGGCACCATGCTCCCTGGACCGACCCCGCCTCGTCCCGCCTGGGCTGCGCCCAACGCAGTAGGAGTCCTCGGCCCCCGCCCGCCGCCACCACACCAGGCTTACCCGGTGGCCGCCGCGCCGCCGACCGGCGGCCCCTCGTGGGAGCAGTACAACCAGCTTTACGCCACTCTTCAGAACCTGTCTATGCAGCACCACGCCGGCGGCGGCGGCCAGGAATGGTTCCTCGACACCGGAGCCTCCTCCCATGTGACCGGTATGACGCACACCCTCTCCAAGTTTTCTTCCCCATCTTTGCATCATTCTTCTGGTATTGTTGTTGGAGATGGGTCTCATTTACCCGTTACTGCTGTTGGTTCTACTACTGTCTCCTCCTTCTCTCTCAATGACGTCCTCGTTTCCCCCACGATTATCAAAAACCTTATTTCTGTTCGTCGCTTTACCATTGACAATTCTTGCAGTATAGAATTTGACCCGTTCGGTTTTTCCGTGAAGGACCTAGCCACTCGCAAGATAACCATGAGGTGCAATAGCCATGGAGACCTCTACCCCTTCTTCTCCAACACCAACGTGCAAGCCCTTCTCACTGTCATCGGCGGCGACGTATGGCACCAGCGCTTGGGGCACCCAAGCAATAAAACCATTTCCATGTTATCTACTTATTTCCTTCCAAACTGTAATAAGGGTGTGTCCAACACTTCCGTTTGTCCGGCATGCCAATTAGGCAAGCAGCCCCGGCTGCCATTTTCTCATTCTCATTCCTTTACTAGCGCTCCCTTTCAATTAATACACTGTGATTTGTGGACCTCTCCAACTAGCAGCTTTTCTGGTTTTCAATATTACTTAGTGATATTAGATGACTACTCACACTACTCTTGGACGTTTCCCTTACGCCACAAATCTGACACCGTCGACGTACTACACCGTTTCCATGCGTATGTCCTCACTCAGTTCCACGTTCCCATCCAGTGCATGCAATGCGACAACGGGGGTGAATTCCTCACCACCTCCCTCCGTGATCTCTTCTCTCGCTATGGCGCCTCTTTCCGTCTCTCGTGCCCCCACACCTCACCACAAAACGGCAAAGCCGAGCGCCTAATCCGTACCACCAACGACATCTTGCGCGTTCTCCTCATCCACGCCAACCTACCCCCCGCGTTCTGGGTCGAGGCCCTCCATACCGCCACATACATCCTCAACCGGCGACCTTGCTCTTCCATTGCCTCCGAGACGCCTTATCACCGTCTCCTCGGCAAACACCCCACATATGATCACATGCGCGTCTTTGGGTGCCTCTGTTTTCCCAACACCATCGCCACCAGCCCCCACAAGCTCTCCCCTCGCTCATCACGATGTGTTTTTCTCGGGTACCCCCTCGAGCACAAAGGATACCGATGCCTGGACCTCTCTACGCGCAAAGTGATCATCTCACGCCACGTTACGTTCGATGAACGCACCTTCCCATATTTTTCTGGCGACACACCACCTTCCCACGCACCTCGCACGTCCACAGAAAATCCCAGCCCAGATATCTTCCCAGATTCCCGTGCCCCACCTACCTCGTACCAGCCTCGTCTGCCGATCCCTCCCGCTGTCCCCGCGCCTACCCCACCTACCGCTCCGGGATCACCGCCCGCGCCCACCCAATCCCCGCCTCTGCGCTCGCTACCCGCTACCTTCCCCCGATCCCCTGCGGCCCGCACGCGCTCCCGATCCAACGCGGCCCCCACGCGCTCCCAATCCCACGCGCGCACCCCACCGCCCGCGTCCCCAGGCCATGCAGCTTCCCCTCATTCCCATGCAGATCCCCCGTCCCCTCCGAGCCCGCATGCAGCCGCGCCATGCACGTCCCCCGCCACCTCGCCTCCACACGCGACCAGCCCGTCCCCAACGCCCACACCATGCGAGTCTCCTGCCGTTCCGCCTGGCCCCGCGTTGCCTCCTCGAGCCATTCCAGTTACACCTCCAGTCAACCACCACCGCATGCGCACACGCTCGAAAACTGGATTTGCTCAGCCCAAGGCTTTCACCACCTCCACTTCACATCCGACCTCCATCAGCCCCATCCCTTCTTCCTCCCGGGTTGCTCTTCGAGACCCCAATTGGTACAACGCCATGAAAGAAGAGTATGATGCACTGATGCGGAATAACACTTGGAGTTTAGTGTCGCGTCCTGCAGGTACCAACGTCGTCACTGGCAAATGGATCTTCCGGCACAAGTTCCACCCCGACGGCTCGCTTGCTCGCTACAAGGCGCGTTGGGTCCTCCGCGGCTTCACTCAGCGAGCTGGCGTCGACTACGACGAGACATTCAGTCCCGTCGTCAAACCGGCGACCATCCGCACGGTTCTCAGCCTCGCCACCGGGAAGGGGTGGCCCATCCACCAACTCGACGTCAAGAACGCCTTCCTCCACGGTCATCTCACGGAGACTGTCTACAGCGCCCAACCTTCCGGCTTTGTCGATGCGTCCTCACCCTCGCACGTCTGTCGGCTGAACCGTTCCCTCTACGGCCTCAAACAGGCACCGAGGGCGTGGTTCTCACGCTTCACCACGTACCTGCTCTCCATCGGCTTCGTCGCGTCGCGGGCGGACTCGTCGCTGTTCATTCTCCGCCGTGGCGGGGACCTCGCCTATCTCCTACTCTACGTGGACGACATCATCCTCACCGCCAGCTCCGTCGCCGTCCTCGACACCGTCATCCGGGCGCTCCATCGCGAGTTCGCGATGACCGACCTAGGCTCGCTCCACCACTTCCTCGGGATCAACGTCACCAGCTCGGCGCGCGGCTTGTTCCTATCACAGGAGCAGTATGCGTTGGAGATCCTCGATCGCGCCGGGATGCTCAACTGCAAGCCGCTATCGACGCCGGTGAACACGCTCGCCAAACTCTCCGCCGACACCGGGCCTCTCTTCCACGACCCTTCGCTCTACCGCAGCCTGGCTGGTGCGCTCCAGTACCTGACGTTGACGCGGCCCGATCTCTCTTATGCCGTGCAGCAATGCTGCTTGTTCATGCATGCACCGCGCGACTGCCACTTTCAGCTCGTCAAACGCATCCTCCGGTACCTGCGCGGGACGACACACCTCGGGCTCCAGCTCCATCGGGATACCTCCACCGAGCTCATTGCCTACTCCGACGCCGACTGGGCAGGTTGCCCTGACACGCGCAAGTCGACCTCCGGCTTCTGCGTTTTTCTGGGCAGCAACCTTCTCACCTGGTCGTCGAAGCGGCAGAGTACCATCTCGCGGTCCAGTGCCGAGGCCGAGTACCGCGCCGTGGCAAACGCGGTTGCCGAGGCCGTCTGGCTACGCCAACTGCTCGGCGAGCTTCATCAACCTCCCGCGCGAGCTACCGTGGTCTACTGCGACAACATCAGCGCCGTCTACATGTCGAGCAACCCGGTGCAACATCAACGAACGAAGCACATTGAGATAGATCTTCACTTCGTTCGTGAACGCGTCATGTTGGGCGAGCTACGCGTTCTTCACGTCCCAACGAGCTCCCAGTTCGCGGACATCTTCACCAAGGGGCTACCGACGCGCGTCTTCAACGACTTTCGATCCAGCCTCAACATCGGCGAACCCCATGTTTTGGCTGCGGGGGGGTGTTCGACTGCACCACTACAGCGCCCCCCAGGTGGATAACCCATCGCACCGGGTCTCTAGCTAGGCTAACTGTCCATACACATCATGCGCCTACGTGCGCCCGCACGCCCTGCATGCCAGGGGGTGCCGTTGTACTCTCCCTCTCTCCCTCTCTGTACTTTCTCCATATAAGCCCATCGAGGCTGATGAAAACTGTGTGAGGGAAAATATACAACTCAACTTTAGCATCCACCGTTGTGTCACATAGCGCCCTGTTGCTTTTTCTATTTTTCTGGTATTTTTTTATGCACTTAAGCGTCCAGATAAGCGCCTCCCAATGGAGATGCCCTTAGGCCATGTACATCGATGTACAATCAGCTGTCTAGAAGGGGTTACAGCTAGGATTATAGATGACGTGGGGGAGAGAAATTGAGGAGAGAGAAAGAGCCCGTCGGTACAATTAACGACGATCTGCAGCGCTTGAAGATCGCACGCTACAGACAGCCTTCCTAGCGTTGTATCGAGTGCGTCTGTAAAAAGTGGCAACTGCTCCTTTTGTAGAGAGTAGGAGCGGTGGGGTCGGCCAGAGGTGGATGGGATTCAACTTCGTAGCTAATTAACATATTTACTAATTTTAGGGTGTTACAGATAGTAAGAAAGAACGGTCTACTGTATGGGGTGTTTTTACCGCTGTCTACAGGTGACGTGGAGGATCGTTGCAGACAACAAGCGTCTAAACTGATGTACATGCCCTTATCACCAACTTAACATCGATAAGTAGGGAGCATGAACGGAGCAAACACACTTCTGTAATTGAGCCTAGCAACTGACATTCTATAGGCGCAGCCAATGGTAATGAGCTCCGCTTCCGCCCTGGTCATGAGGATCCATCGGCCGCCGAGGACGCCATCCGGAGCAGGTTGAAAAGGCAAAGAGGGGCGCACGGGGCAGCAGATAGGGAGGGGCCGGTGCCATCGTCCGCATTGTGGCGCCGCGCGACGGGGGGGGGGGGGGGGGGGGGCAGCACGGATCCAGAGCTTCCGCTTCCGCCCTGGTCCCGCCACGACCGGCATAGCGCGATGCGGATGGGGACCTCGTCCACGTTGTTCGGCTCTGCATTACACAATGGTGACTCCTAGTATGCGGGCTCCTCTCCGCCAGATCTACCGTCGGATGATGCACTGCCAGAGCCTGATGTAGATCGGAAGGGGAGGGGATGGGGATAAGAGGAGACGGTTAGTGCAGTGGGGTGGAGTGTGGTTTGACTGCGATCTAGAGTTTGTTCAAAGTAGGGATATTTGCAGGGTCCTGTTGGGCCAAGGTGGGCCAGTCCGACATGATGGATGTGCCCAGATGCGTTCGTGCCTCCCTATACCCATCAAAGATTTGGGCTGGTTTTGAGGGATGCTCGTGAGACAGGACGTCCGTGGCCGGTTCGAGGAGGCCGGTTGGGTCACAGTTTTGTGATTGACCGGCCCGTCTGTCCGATCCATTTGGGGGTCCTGTTGCAGATGCTCGAAGCTGAACCTTCGGCGTACTCCAAAGTCTGCGACAAAGTCACTGAATGCTTGGCCTTGTCGTGGGCTCCATCATCCCGTGTGGAAGGACTGGCTAAGGAAAAATATAGCTAGGTCGCAGGCACGTGAATTCAGAAGATTTTTCCTCTTAGACCAGCGAGGCAAGGAAGTGGCCTTGGAGGCTTGGATCCAGATCTGGTCAACCAAATGTTTTTGGCTCGAAACGCTAACCATCACTCGTATCTTGGAATATCTTATTTCTAGATAGCTATTAGCTAGCTGCCTAGCTCCACCAGCAGCCAATATATATGTGTGTGTACACGAGAACGGAATTAAGAGCCAGGCAGCCTTGCTATGTACTGTACCTAGCAAGAGCTTCTCAAGGGAAGGAAGTAGAGAGAGAGAGAGCAATAAGAAAGGAGAGAAGAAATAGTCTAGCACGCACCTGCAAGAGAGGTTGATAGTTTTCCCCGAAAGAGAGAGAGAGAGAGAGAGAGAGAGAGAGAGAGAGAGAGAGAGAGAGAGAGAGAGAGAGAGAGAGAGAGAGAGAGAGAGAGAGAGAGAGAGAGAGAGAGAGAGAGAGAGAGAGAGAGAGAGAGAGGGGGGTTGATAGTCCCCCGCGCGCTCGAGCATGGCCTCGGAGGCCGGCTCAGCGGTGCTTGGTGCTGTTGTGCGGTCTCTTGGGAAGCTGCTCAAGTACGAGTTGGGCCTGGCCAAGACCGTGAAGAATGGGATTACCAGCCTCCAGCGTGAGCTCCGTTGCATGGACGCTTTTCTTGGGGATGGCTCCGGCATGCCGCCCCACCAGCTTGAATCACAGTTGCAGCTCTCGGCCCGCGAGGAGGTCCGGGAGCTGTCGCATACCATTGAGACACGCCTCCACTCCTTCCGGGTGCGCATCGAGTCGACCGAGGGCTCCCGTTTTGATGTCATGAGAAAGGTGAGGAAGCTGAAAATTAAGCATGACATAGCCAGTTACATCAAAGATACACAAATCATGGTTAAGGAGATGCGTGATCGGCATGCTCAGTACCGCTCCATGAGTTCCCGGGAAAGTACTTCCAGACGGAAAGGGGACACTCGGAGATTTGCCACGTACACCAGGGAATCTAACCCTGTTGGCATAGACGGGCCAATTGCCGATCTGACCGAAAAGCTGTCCAAGATCGATCATGTCTCCATTGTTGGGATGGGGGGGCTGGGCAAGACCACCCTTGCTCGAGCTCTCTATGACAAGTTGAAAGGGCGGTTCCATTGCGGGGCTTTTGTTCACTTCGGTCAGAGCGCTGACGTTGAGAATGTTCTGAAGGACATCTTGTATGAACTTCACATGGACAAATATGGCAAGGAACCAAACATACACCAGCCAATCAACCGGCTGCAAGATTTCATGCTGGATAAGAGGTACGCATGCATATACAGTTATTCTCATCGATGTTTGCTAGTCATCTACATATAGAAAAGAAATAAATAGAGAGATTATAAATTCATAACAGCACATATGGTTTCCCACATATAAATGGTGAATAATAAATCTACTGTAAAGATTACATTCCCATCAATCATGTTCATATATTAGGTGGGTTATTCTTTAACTGAACTTTTAACAATTATATATACATCTGTGGTGGTGATGTGGTACGTACATGTGGACAGTAAATCTTCTCTAGTATTAATTGCTTATGTGAGTTTTAGACTATATATATATATATATATATATATATATAGGCTTGCCATATATAAAGTGACACTGTAGATTCATTAAAAAATAACTTCTAAAATTTATTGTGATGCCTCTTATAATACCATGTTAAGAATAACACTAAGGGCATCTCTAACCGATCCCTTATAATTTAGAGAAGTATACGGCCGAGTACAGGAGTATATTTGCTCCTCTAAAAAAGTGTGGGTTCTAACCAAACTCCTAGATTTTACTCCTTAAAAAACTGAGCACAAATCTGATTTAAACTACTTCATCAAACTTGATTCGTACTCGATTCAACCACTTACATAAAGTATTTTACATAACATTAAATGAAATTTAAACTAGATTGCATGGGGCTGGTGCCCTCGCCTGCTCCGCAACCACCGCCCCCGCCCCGCCGCCACCGCCCTCACCTTCTTCGTCGCCGTCGGAGACGGAGCCATCGTCGTTGCTGGAGCAAAGGTCGATGGCCATCACCGCCCCTACTTGTAGAGCCCGTACTGCCGGTGCTCCTCCTCGACGCGCTCCGGGTAGAAGCGGCGGAGCTCCGCCATGTACTCCTCGTCGGCACGCTCCGCCTCGAAGTGCTCGTAGACCTCCCTGTCTTCCTGGAGATCACGTGCGGAGACCACCCGAGGGTCGACGGGTGTCAACTATGACAGGCCGTCAGGGAAGTTGAGTCGCGCCTTTGCGTCGTGGAGGCGCACCGACATGATGTCGTTCTCCCATGTAGCCTGCCCCGCCAATTGGAATGACCCTATCAAAATCTGCTCATGGGTTTCACTGTCGGTGATCTCCACCACCCACTTCACCCACACTAGCTATTGCATGCCGAGGTATTTCCTCCGCGGAGCCGACGGCGGTAGCACGTCGGGAAACCGGGACGCGTCGCTGGGGGAGGAGGACGCACAACCGCGACCACGGGCTTAGGTCAGCATGTGGCCGCGTGGATCGGCACTTCTGATCGGCGGCGGGATGCGGTGGCAGTTGGATCCGATCATTTTGGGCGGCGGGGCGACATTGAAGTGGATGCGGGGGCATGCCAGCGGAATGGATAAAGGTGAAGCGGTGTGAGTGAGGAATTTTTACGACAACAGTGCGCAGCCGAGTATATTTAAGGGTGGGGGTGGCCGCAGAGTAAAAATATCCTCCTCTAACACTTTTAAGAGATCAGTTTGGTGCATGTTTGAGGACAAAAAGTGAAATTTTACTCCTCTAAGCGGTTAGAGATTGGTTAGAGATGCTCTATATGTCTAACTTATAAGCACTCAAATGCCATTAGATAAACATTTTAGAAAGAACCTGTGTACTGACTTACTGATAACTCCCCAATCTCTGTATTCCTATCTTTCCCACCTTCTCCCCTACATTTTGAGTTTAATCAAGCAGATTTTTGTTTCATGATCATTCATGCAAGCCACTTGTCTTCTTGTATGAGTAGGTGCTTAATTGTCATTGATGATATGTGGGATGAGGGAAACTGGAACTTCGTCAAAGGTGTTATTAAGGATAGTGCTGGAACTAAAATCATCACCACGACTCGTAACCTTAAGATTGCCGAAGAAGTTGGTGGCGTTTACTTGATAAAACCACTTTCTCCTGACAACTCCAAAAAATTACTCCGTACCAAAGCTGAAGCTGAAAGCCATAATACTGAATTTGATGAAGTGTCGGATAAAATTTTGCGTAAATGCGGTGGTGTGCCAATAGCTATCACTATGATAGGTAGCTTTCTTGCTAATAATAAAAGCAAGGGGTGGCATGGGGCGTATGACTCTATTGGTTTTGATGAGCACAAGAAGGACGGGGCATTCGAGCACATAAGAAAGGTACTGTCCTGTAGCTATTATAATCTACCCTACGATATCAAGAAATGCTTGTTGTACCTAAGCCTTTTCCCAGAAGATCACTGGATCGAAAAGAATATGCTGATATGGAGGTGGGTAGCAGAAGGCCTCATTTCTGATGGGTTATTTGAGACTGGAGAGGCCCATTTCAGCGAACTAGTAGACAGGAGCATCATCCAGTCGGCAGTGAGCCCTCGTGATGTGGGCCAAGGTGGTTGTCGCGTCCACAGTTTGATGCTTGACCTCATCCGTGACCTGTCAAGTAGCAAGAAGGAGAACTTCGCCACTGTGCTGGGCATGAAGCAGGAGAGCACATCTGAAACCGTACACATTCATAGATTAGCCATCCACAAAACAAGCGTAGCTCAAAATCAAAATACTAGCCTGGAAGTGGGGGAGGTGCTGTCATTTTATGCCAGCACGTGTCCCGGTAGTAGCTTTCCCCCACTCTCGAGGTTTAAACGGCTCCGTGTAATAGATCTGGAAGATTGTGATTTATCCGTCGAGGATTGCAAACTGAGGCACCTCGAGAAGTTGGCTGGGCTGGGGTACATTGGGCTTGTCGGCACCCATGTGACCGAGCTCCCGAAGAAGATGGGACGCCTCAAGTTCCTACAAACACTCGACGTGACGGCAACTGGCCTCAGTGAGCTGCCATCATTCATCGAGGATCTGAAGAAACTGAGGTGCCTGCGAGTTGGCAAGGGCACGAGGATCATGGGCCGGATAGGGGAGCTGACGTCCCTGGAAGAGCTGTGGCTGCACTCGGCTGACAAGTCCCCGGGCTTCGTTATTGAGCTCCGAAAGCTGACCGAGCTGCGGGTGCTGGTGATCCACTTCGACGAGATTGATGATGGTATGAAAGAGGCGCTGGTGGAGTCCCTGCATCAACTGGAGAAGCTCCAGGTCCTACAAGTCTGGTCAGACACAGAGGAGAAGGTCCCCCTTGGCAGCTGGGAAGCTAGCATGCCCTTCCCGCAGCTCCGCCAGCTGTTGTTGTTCGGAGTCATCCTACCCAGGCCGATGTCGTGGATCCACCGCTTGTTTGTGCCGAAACTCTCCAAGCTACTGCTGCAGGTGGTGGTCTTGGAGAAGCAGCACCTGGAGATCCTCGGGCAGATGCCGTCGCTCCACTCGCTCTACCTCCACAGTGAGGATGACAAGTACCGGCTGTCATATACCGCCAACAAGAATGAGTTCAAGGTGTTGGAATACATCAACACGAACATAGAGTTGATATGCGGTGACGGGGGGCTACCAATGATCCAGGAGCTGGAGGTCGGCGGCATCAGGGCAGGAAGGGACGTTGGCCTGCGGGGGAACATGCCTCTACTCCAGAGGGCCACCTACCACCTCGACTGTGTGGCCCGCCTCCCTCTCCGGGTGCGGAAGGCAGAGGAAGAGCTACGGCAGGCGGGGAAAGCACACCCCAACCGTCCCGAAATCACCATAAGGAGATGGAACAACGTACGTTCTTGCAACTTACATCCCTCATCTCTCCCCTTTCACATAAACTGAGGCCCCGTCTAATTTCTGGTGTGTGCATTTTCGGTCCAGGTCGTGACGGAGATATGGCCCAAGATGGAACAAATCCAAGGGACCTCCCTGAGGCTTGTGAGGCCCTCATCCTCGGAAGAAAATATATTTCTAGATAATAACCCTGAAAGTTTAAAGCAAATGTCGGAAGATTTTGCCCGGCTTGAGCTAGACAACCCTATCGGAGCACCACCGGCCCTCAGAGTGGATGACGCTACAGATGCCACAGGCTCTCCATCTCAGGTAATAAATCCGGTAGGTCAGCAGATTTCAAAAATTACTTTACTGGGTCTTCGTCAGTGAACTGAACCCGCTGCATTCTGGAAGACAACGATTTTAAATTAAAACTACACTGATGCTGCAAGTGATGTGGCAGCCCCATTGTCATCGTTCAGTTCATTAATAGTCTAACTCTTTCTGTAGCATCTGCATTTTTGCGCTGATCGACTATTTTTAACCACACACGCAGGGAGCAGCTCTTATCGAGTTCTATTTTAAGTCCATGCTCAAGGTCCATGAGGATATTACTGACATCACGCGAAATGAGGGTTTGTCCAGTCCCGGCTCTACCTCCTCTTCTAGTAGGACGTTGGTTTTCAATTCTTAGAATGACGCCATTCGCGTTATGTCCTTCTCATATACTCCCTTTGTTCACAAATATAAGATGTTTTGTAGATTTCAATATGAACTTCATATGGACTGAAATAAGTGACCAAACACACTAAAACATGCCAATAACTCGATATAATTCCAATTAACAAAAAAGTTAGGACATCTTATATTTGTGAACAGAGGGAGTATATCTCAATTTCTCCAGTTGACACTCGTTTTATCCTCCGCTATATATGGTTCAGACGCAGACGCAAACGCAAGTTCAGAAGGAAACGATGGTGCAGGTCCCATTGGTGAGCTGCTGCCTGAGGTACCACTAGCAAATTTACATGCATGCATCATCATCAGTAGCGTTAAGATCTGTACTAGCCGGTAGCCGCGTGCGCGTTGTTATTTCAGCCTGCATCTCAGTTGCTGTCCATGCATATATATGCACGATCAGGTCGACGCCGAAAGCGTGCCATGCTGGCTCAACAGCCCGGATGGAGTCGCTCTTTCGTCGAGGGTGGCAGTTGAGTTAGGGATGGGTCATGTTGCCTTTGCTAGACTATTTGAGAAGTGCCAGCGGAACCCTAATCCGTTAGCAGTGGTAACAGATAAATACACATCCTGTTTGGTTTGACTGGACCGTAAATAGATAACATGGTATCAAATCGCAGCCCTATGTGAATTTGATTACGCCCAAAATACTACTATGTAATTAGAATCTGTATCTTGGCACACGATGTTTTCTCCCACGATGTGGTCTCCTCCGCATAAAGCTTCGTTGGCTCCACGACAACGCACACTCCCTAGGATATGATACAAGGGCTGTGGGGGCATTCCTTGGCAAAAAAAAAATAAAAAAAGTGGCATTTTTTTGCACTACATGGCAATTTTCACTTTCAATCATGGCAAGTTTTGTAAAGTTGTCATGGAAACTTTAGTTGAAATTGCATGGAAATTCAAACATTCGTTGGCAAATCGCTCCCCAGGAATGTTCCCCAGATATTGCGGTCCTTTTTTAGGGACCGTTGCCATAGCTCTCACTGCCTCAACCGGCGGCACAACGGTCGGAACCAATGATGGCAAGCACGGGCTACAGCACCATGTCTGCCTTGCCCCGTCCTATGTGTCGCCGCCTCGATGTTACCCCCGCAACCTCTGGTCTATGACATGGCACAAGTCGACTTTGGCTCAACTGTCGGGCTGGCGCAGCGGACTGACACTGAGCATGGTTTTTAGTTTTAGTTACAGAAAATTTTTGGTGCCAACCAAATTCATCACAATTCAGTGAACTTCGGTGATTTTGGTTTGTATTTCGGCCAAAGGACCGAAATATTCACTTGAATTTAGTTAAATATTTGATTTTTTATAAAATAATTGTTTTTTAACTAATGTGTACCACTGAAATATTTTGGCTGAAAGGTAAATATGTCAGTATCCACTGAAATTCAATGAATTCCATCAAAATCTCATTGAAAGTGAAAACCATGACGCTGAGTTCCAGTCCCGGGGTCTTGGACATGGATACCGGGGTACCCCGGATGGTGGTCCGCTTGGTTGGCTCCTGGCGGACACCATGGCGGCGCGGATGGCCTTACCTCTTGGTCGTGTGGATGGCGAGAGGTGGTGTAGTGGGTGGCTCGGGCGCGCTTTCTGTCTTCATGGTGGCGGTGCCCTGATCCGGATCTGGAGTTCTGTGCTCGGCGCGCTTGCCCTGAAGACCTCGTGGTGACGCGGGGGAGCTGCCGAGCGAAAGCTCTGCGCTTTGTCGCCGCCGCCGACGACGCTTGTGGGCATCATATCTTCTTGAAGTCGTCGTGGTGCTCCTCTCCATGTCCGGGTCCCGGGTGAAAACCTATGTCTGTTGTGGACTCGGCAACGGCGACGCATAGCGCCGTTCTCCCTTCTGGGGGCGTTGTCGTGGAGCTTAGGTGCTATAGGGTTTAGCATGGTGTTGTACTCAGTTCCTCCTGTACTCTATTTCGGCAGCGTAGTCGCATGCGTGCTGTGTGTTCCGGTTATCTTGGGATCGGCATGTTTGAGGGCAACCCCATCTCCTTGTATCATTCGGCCGTATACTCTGCTTGGTTGGTGCTTTATATATAAAGCGGGGCGAAAGCCTGTTTTGAGCAGAGTTCCAGTCCGATGTTGCTGGTCCCAATCTACGACCAGATTGGCTTGGTACTAGTCAAACTCTACATGAGAGATGACGTCGCACTCCTGCTGCTCCTCATGGTGGCCGCAGAGCACGAAGGAATTGACTAACGTTACACTTTGCAACCAAACAAGTTTCAGTTTTGTTCCATTACGTTTAGACTGACGAAGTAACTTCATTGCGTTTACTCATTTGCGTTGCTTATCATGGACCAAACACCTTAATCTTTCGTTGTCCATGCATGTATGCACACTCAGCCCGACGCCACCGGCACTTTGCTCTCCGCTGTGCTCTCCTGGTTCAACAGCCAGGATGGAGCCGCTAAAATGTCGAAGAAAGCTGATATGCATGGAATGGATCTCGTCGCTTATAAGAGAATATGGAAGAAGTGCGTGCTGAACCCCGAGTTGATTGCAATCATGGACAGCGTGGTGCACGAGAATGAAGCTTCTGAATACGTGCGGCTCCACGAGCAGCTGATGGGCCAAGAAATCCTGGATTATATGGCCGGACACGACATCGACGAGCCATCCTCCCCGCCTGGATATGTTGGTAGTAGCCCTGAGCCACTGCCACCTAAGGTACCATTAACAACCCTGCGTGCAGCATCTGTAGCCTTAGGATCTTTACTAGCCACTAATAATCACTGCAACAAATCACGGTAACCCCAACAGCTAAAGAGTATTGGAAGATACTTATTTAACTTTAGAAAACACATCATTTTTTGCCGTTGTCCACACTCCACACTCATGCAGGTCGACGCTGACAACATGCACTCCTGGCTCGTCGGCATGTATGGAGCCGCTCATGTGTCGGCTCTTATGTCGAAGGGAGCTGCTAAGTTTGGAATTGATCCCACTGCTTTCGAGACAATGTGGATGAAGTACGTGCTGAACCCCGAGCAGGTTGCAGACATGGACAGCGCGGTGCAGAACCATGACGGTTCTGAATTCAAGCGGCTCATAGCGCAGGTGATGGAGGCAGAAAACTCCAGGCCACCACCTAAGGTACCGTACCATTAACAACCCTGCATCTGTAGTGTTTGATCCGTGCTAGCCAGGCGTCATTACTTCAACAGCCTGCATCTTAATCTTTTGGTGTTCATTCATGTATGCACACTCAGCTCGACATCTACGACACTTTTATCCTCTGGCGTAACACCACGGATGGAGCCGCTGCTATGTCGGAGGGAGCTGCTGAGTTTGGAATGGATCCCGCTGCTTTTGAGAGAATATTGAAGAAGTGCATGCTGAACCCCGAGTTGATTCCAGCCATGGACAGCGCGTTGCAGGACGATGACGGCTCTTGGATGGAGCTGATGAAGCAGCTGGTGGAGCCAGAAACCATGCATTATTTCACCGAGCAATACATGGACGGGCCATCCTCCACGCCTGGATATGCTGATGATGGACAGGCCGATGGTAGCAGTAGTGGCCAAGATGGTGAGAAGGTCTCCAGGATGCTGAGGCAAGTGTTGCCGACCGTGGAACAGGTCCTTAAAGCTGGTGCGAGCAGTAGACAGCCTAGCGCAGCTCAGGTGAGCCATCTCACGTGTTTAACATATACAGGAGTTCGCCACTAACTGTGGCTCTTCTACTTAGGCCAACTCTAATCGATCCCCTAAAAGTTAATAGAGTAAAAGTCTTAGTAGAGTATACTAAGTTTTGGCCAATCCCATAAACTTAGCGAAGTAAATTTTTTTCATTCGCATTTTGATTTCGGCCGCCGAAACACATGTCTTTCTTTCTTTATTTCATCCAACGACATTGGATTACACAATAATTCACCATTTCTTTGCTAGAAGAGCAAGACCAAAGAAAACAAGAATCACAATTAGACATTTTACAAGATATCCAACATCCATAATTGCGCCCACTACTTTGATTAATATCTTCTCGATGCCTTCATTGTTGATCTGCGGATTCTCGATCTTGCATACTTCATTCTTCTTCTTTGATGCTAAAGAAGTAGATGTTGCTTCCTCTCTAATCTCACATCTAGTCCCATGTTTAGCCTCCTAGCAACAAGTGCAAGAACATCTACTAATTTTCCTACTATGAATAGATCGAAGTACTCTTCTTCCCAATACCAAAACGAGCATCCATCATCCTACACACATAGATGAGCATCAGTGAGCTACCGAAATTGAACCGAGTCATGTGAAAAACAGAATCAAAACAAGCAGATAACCCATTGTTTCTGCATCTGATGAACACCCATCCGGGATATTGCGGAGTGGTACAAACTCGGCGCACCACTTGCCGTGTGCAGTCATCACACTGTATGAGCATTAAGCACAAGCTGGTGAGCCGTTGCACGAGCGCCGAGCCCGGGCGATGGTCGGCCATGTATTTTCCGGCGAACCAACGACGGGAACGATTAGAGTAGCTAGAGTAAGAGCCGGTACCTGCATGCGGCGCGGAGGCTTTGTCGGGGTTGTATGGGCCGCTTCCCGGTCAATCTATGGCAAGGCGCCGGCAGCAGAAGATCCCCTCGATTTTTGGCCGGCGGTGGGACGAGGAGGTGGTGGAAGACAGCGGCGGAGGCCTACAAGTCTTCCCCGGCGACCGGCCGGTGCCGGCGGGGGGGGGGGGGGGGGGGGGAGGAGAAGGAGAGGCAGCAGCCGCGCTGTTTTACTTGGCGGAGCAATGAGGAAGTAAAAATAGGGAAATTTCTAAGGAGAAGAGTAAAATTATACTCCGTTTGGCCGAATTGGGGATCGGCTAGGTGCCGGTTAATGGAGTAAAAAGATAAATATACTCCACTAACTGGTCCTCCACTAACCGGTTATAGGGGATGGGTTTGAAATGCCCTTAATTACTCTTCAATCTCTAACTCTGTGCATTATCTGTAACTTCTGATCTGTACTAGCCGCGCATTGTTACTTTACACTGCATCTCACTTGTTGTCCATGCATGTATGCACGCTCAGGTCATTGCCGACAACGAGCTCAACTATGGAGGACCGGCTGATGCCAGCGGCATGCTCTCCGGTTTATCCAGTAGCCCGGCCCACGCAGCTCAATCTGATATGATAGACGTCGTAGCAAGAAGCACTGCTACTGTGGCGCAGATTATACAAAATGGTGAGAACTCCTTGACGATGTTCAACTGGAATGAACGACTCGCGGCCTTGGAGAAGGCATCTGCTGCTGGTGAGAACTCCTCGACGGTATTCAACTTGAATGAACTAAAGGAACTGAACGAACTGATCGCAGCCTTGGAGAATGGCCCATCTCAGGTAAGCCATCTCATTTAAGATACTATACAGGATCACATCGCCATCAATTTTGGTTATTCCGTTTATCTTCTCTAACGGTATGCATCGCCGTGCTCGGCGTTGGTTCATTACGACACGCGTCAACACTAACTTCTCATGCATATGCCACTCCACCAGCGGAAACAATGTCAGCGACGAAGAAGGCGGAGGCGTGCAAGCAGCCTTAAAAATCATCCCCGTGCGTCCTGAAGGTCCAACCATCGTCTCGTAGTCCATTTCGATTTAGATAATCTGGATCGGCCTTTTGTAACGGCCACATACTATTTGCACCGATTATTTTCAGGTTGATGATGCTTGGTCGGCCTCCGGACTTATGAGCGAAAAAAAAAAGCAAAAAAGAAAAATATAAAAGCAAAAAAAATCTAAACCCCAAAAAAGCAAAAAAATGTTTTATTTAAAAAAATGAAAAACGCAAAAAGGACATATTTTGGGAGGGTGGGTGGGGAACTCCGCCTATGCCATTTGCATAGCCGGTCCCAAGCCCGGATAAAAGGAGGAGGGGCCAACCGTATGTTAATTTAGAGCGTAATAATGTGTTGTATTGGCTAAACCATTTTATAGCACAACTCCAACTTCCTGTAGAAAGAGTAACTATAACAAACACCGAATATGATTTCTCCCAGTAATTCCCAAATAAAAAATTACTCTATTTTAAAAAAACTGTGTGGGTGTTTTTAGAGGGTAACTGACTCCACTTTATTTAATAAAAAACGTCTGCAATCTCCGCCGCTACTACATGCAAAATGCAATCCGGCGGTGATTAATCTGCATGTGTGTTGGGAAGAGGGTCTCAGCTTGAGGTCAAATCCACAGTTCAACACGACAACACGGACAAGTGGTATAACAACTCACCCTCTCTTTCTTTTTTTTACGAGAACTCGCCCTCTCTTTATTAGCATGAAGGAGTTGATCCCTTCTTTTGTGACAGGAGGAAATACACCCAGACCACGCCGGGATAAGCCGAGTGTGTTGGGCAAGTGCCACGCATGATGAGGACAACATTGCGCGCAACCGCAGTGCGTTGCATTGCAGACAAGTCGGCGACCATGCGCCCACAAGCACCCCTGGGCATGCATGCTGGACAAGATAGCGAGCAGGCATCGGTGCACGATCTTGAGCATGAAACCTACTCCTCCGTTCCTAAATATTTGTCTTTCTAGATATTTTAAATGACTACTACATACGGATGTATGTAGACATATTTTAGAGTGTAAATTCACTCATTTTGCTCCGTACGTAGTCACTTGTTGAAATGCCTAGAAAGATAAGTATTTAGAAACGGAGGGAGTAGGCAACATGGCGAGCACACATCAACTAGTGGTCCCAGGCATGAACCCATATGCAAGATGGAGATGTTGCACCCCGGCGCGCGGCTCCCCTCGAGTAATATATATATGGCGAGCGTACACCTACGTTCAATCCCAAGTAAGATGGCGAGTGCGCACCTGCATGCGACCCCAGCATAAAGCTCTGGCAAGAAGACAGCATGTCATGCGGTGTCTGTACAAACTAGAAAAAAGATATGTCTAAGCATATGCCTTAGGATAGGGCATCAGATTATAAATTACCGCAAGTGTTACGATGTGATCAGGATAAGAGTAAGATCATAAACTGCCTAGGGGCAGAAATGAAATTTCACACGTGCCTCTCAAGCGTATAAATAAGAGAGCACCCACTTTTAATAAGTTGAATATTTAGGCGAGCACTCAGCGAAAAAAGGGCATCGACGCTAAGGTTTTGATTTAGAGGGTAAAAACAGGCTAACATTTGAAAATATTCTGCCAAAATCATTCGTAACACAATCTTTATAGGACTTCTAGGAACCTCAAAGGTATATTAAAACCACATAAATTCAAAAAATGGTTTAGATGTAAACAAATATTTAAAAGGTGAATGCTAGTCAACGGCTAGTCGAATGTTCCAACCGATCATTTGCCTACCATGTTGTCCTTCATTTAAGCATGAGATCTGGACCATCTTGTATTATATATAACCCCCCACACAGTATTGTTTTGAAAGTATGCAACATTTTTTATTTTTCCCTTGGTGTGTAAAAAAAAGGGCAAAAAGTTCACAACAATTTAAACACTTTCATGCAACATAAATAACAAGGTATGCACCAAATCCGTGTTCACTGGAAACAAAATTGTTGAAAACAATGTCACAACATATGCAACAGAAAAAATCATTGTAAACAACATTTAGAAATAGCGTTCACAACAACGCAAAAACAAATTTTGCAATATTAGAAACACCCCTTGTAAATACGCATAAACTGATGCAGCATAATGCCTATGTGATAAAGACGCTTGTAGCATGTCAAAACAGCTTATGCAACATAAAAAATTGCAAATTCATTGACCTCATGCTGCCAAGTTTTGAGGAACTGGTTCAGACTCATTGGGGAAAGAATCAGGCTGATCGGGGCCTTTCGGAGTTGGATCGGGTGACCATGGGGCGGTTTTCCTCGGTCCACCATCTCTGGGGCTGGGCACCATGGAGAACCTTAGATTCGAGATCTACCATGGCCCTGTTAATGGCAACACAATGAGCTCTGCAGATTCCCAGCCGTGACAGGAGAGGAGAAGGTGCTAAGGAGTAAGGAGAGCTGAGGAGGACAAGCACTAGAGATGGAGAACCATAGGTGGAGACATGGATCAGGGAGGAGCGGTGAAGGAGGAGAGGCCAAGGACGAGCGTCGTGTAGGACACTGCACTACTGTAGAGAGAGAAAATGATCTTGGTTGATTGATCGGTTGATCAGTTGATTTGAATTATTTTCCTATTTAAAAACACATTTTACTTATAATTTTATACTTACATTTCATCTACCTTGCCATATCGATCTAACTTCTATTTGAAAAAGTTGATGCAACACCGATATGGTAGGAACACACAATATAAGATGCATTTAATTAAAGAGTGCAGTATGATATATGGTTGTTGTGATCAAGCGCATACCGAAAACCTCGTTCTGTGATTTAGTAGTCATCCCCAGGATTCGCTCCCTTCTTTCTACCAGTAGTCCACGTATTATTTAAGGGTCCAAGAAGCTGTCCTTTGGGTTGTCACACATGGAAAAACAAGACAAATTTATATACATGGCTATCGATAATACAGGAAGGTAGATACTGTTTGGTAGCAACTTACAAGATGAAGCACCTTACTGCGAAACTAGAAGATGCCGCATGCATTCTAGCAGGCCATCATGCCCTTTTATAAGCACCTCTGAACATGCACGCTGCAAGAATGAAACAAAACAAGCATGACAATGTTAAAGAATTATTATTTTTCATATACAATATATTTAAAAAGATTTAGCAAAAACATTGTATACCCCACCCTCAATACTAAATTCAAGGATCTCTTCATAGAACCACTAAAAAATTACTTATAGAAGCATTGAAACAATTATTGAGGATGGATACTCAGCTTCGCTGATTTAGCTTTGAAAAGGAGTACAAACTTATCACACATAGAGTTTTGACCCTCAAGAACAGTACATTTTGGGCACAAAAATCCGTCAATGGAGCCCATAACTTTGTCACACAGTTAGGAAGACTGGTATTAACATTTGATATGAAAGAGCAGTGTCACATTCACCCTAGACTCGTAAAATGGACAACAGATCAAATAAACTACAGATAAATAAAAAACACCTGGTAAAAACTCAATGAAAAATAATTCCAATCTGCTTCTTAAATTACACTGAAATATGGTGTATTGTAGTTGTGGAACTTGTACCCAAATTTGCAAATTCTCTAAGTTTGTCGTGCTGAAAGAATAAAATGGCAGGGTACAGTCCATGTGCAAATAAGAGCTGCTCGTACATAACTATGTAGAAACGCAAGCTAATTGTTCGTTGTTATGTTTAAAGTTTTGACATGCTATTAGATGTGATATTTAAGATTCGATAGTGCTGAAAAGAGATAGCAATAATAAGCCATAGTAGTATTATACCTACTGAGAATGCTCGTCACGAGATCCCTTCGAGCTTCAGCACAACCCCATCGAGTAGATGAAAGACTGAACTTGCCGAACTCCTTCGGTTCCGACATTGCGAACTGTGAAATAGCTTGATGGACCAATCTACTCCGGTACCATTGACTGTTATCCTAAAAGTATACAGGTCATTACGGATATATTCCTATTTGCAGCCTGCTTGGACTTTCATCAAACACCTTGTGGGCATAAGAAGCTCTGCATAGACAACATGAGAGAAGGAAAAGGGGGTTAGCTCTAGAGCATGGCAGGCCCAAGATGAAAAGTCAAACGGAAAGTTGCAGCGTAGGCCGAGCTCCACGGGACCCTCTATCCATACCGTCCGTTTACATCGCGATCTGTGCTACACGAGCTGTCGTTCTGACATGGCCAGAGTAAATAGCTGGGGCGTCTGGGCAAGCTGTCGGCCCATGAATCAAAAGGGTGTGTGTGGGCAAGCTGCAGGTGCACTGTTCTCTTCCTTCTTTTTCTAATCGCTGGCAAATAGTAGGACTCAGCAGCGGTGCTTGCCAGATGACAAATGTGTCACTTTCATCTGACATGCATGAACCAAAACCACTGTACACACTTTCTCCTCCGTCCCACCTCCGGCACATCATTCTTTGACCCATCTAGAGAAGAGAGTGCTTTTTTCCTAGAGAGAGATGTTGTCAGATGTGAGATTTAAAGGGAGAGAGGTGCATGCAGGTGCTGTTCGTGAGAGAATAGGAAGAGAGAGGTGTTAAGTGATAGTAAGAAAGAGAAAAGGAAGAGAGAGAGGCGTCGTGAACAGTGACAGAAGATGTTGTGTGACAGTGACTTCGTGTTTCTCGCCCTGTCAACTTCTATGTCCCTGTATCAACTCTGCATGCACAACGCAGCTCTTTCTCTATATTTAAATCTTGCATGCGCCAGACTCTCTCTTTGTTGGAATGCACATCGCAACAAGCCTGCAAAACTGGTCAGCTTTTGCTCAAATCTATAGAAACATGATGTTTAGCCAACGGTGTGGATAGAAGATACCATGGAGCTCGGCCTACAAAAAATCATGCTCCAAAATCAAAGAAAAGAAGCGAAGGCAAATGTGCGGTTACAGATTCCAGATCAAGCGGGAAATCCATCCAAGAATCATTACCTTCGGAAGCAGTAAGAGCCATGGCTAATCAGGGAATGGTGTGTATGTTGAGCTCTTTGATGGGAACGTTGGGGGCAGAGGACTGAGAAGGGCAGCCTGCGATCTGGAACGAGGGGAGAACAGGAGGGGGTGCGAATAGGAGGGCGGAGGCATCAGCCATGGCTGGCTGGTTGTTGAGGATACTGTGCGTGAGGGGCTGGAATATGGAGCGGTGAGGAAGCCGGAGGTGCGGCCGCCGGCGAGAGTTTTTTTAGATGCCGGCGAGAGCTTTGGAGAAAGAGTGACGGGCGACTCTTAAAATTTCTTTCATTTCTTTTAGCTTCTTCTCCCTTCTCTATCTTTGCATTTCCACTTTTTTATTTGATTTATTATTACATTGTCAAGTTTGAGTTTTTTTTGCGGGTGAGTCAAACTTGAGCTCTCCTTGCTAACTTATACTCTCAGCCAAAAACTTACGGTCGAAAACACGACGCCAGAGAAAATCAAATAAATACTGGCACATCAGGGCACTGCAATTCTGTCATCTCCTAATATCTCGCGAGACGGTGCTTCGAGGGATCTCAGGCTGGTCATATCCATATCCATGTTTGACTCTTTATCTCCTTCCAGTGAACTCCTACACACATCTGCCTCATGAGCTTCCTCAAAAATCTCCACATTGCCGCCTTTTGGTGCCTCTAGTGTTGTCATTCTCATTGTCGTGCAGTGCCCTTAATTTACACTCTCACGTGGCCAACGTCCACCCTCCATGTGAAGAGTTTTTCATCCGTGTCACTCTCTGAAATCAAGTTATTTTTCATCACTTGTTCTCCCCACTCTCTTCCGCAATTTCCACCCTTCTGGTGGAGAATCTGCACGTCCTTCATACATGTTCGATGAGCCAAAGTCTCCCGTCTCCATTTGCAATCGGGATTGGACAATGACCATCCTCCAGTGTGTGATGCTTCAGGGTTGGCAATGACACAGCCTCTTGATGGTGATTACTCATGGTCCTTGCCGGTGGTTTTGGTGTTGTCTTTATCGAAGCTCTCATGTGGTATTTTTCGGAGTTTGCCACCCTCTTGTGCTATTGTTGCCTTCTTTTTTGCTTATGACATAACCTGGGCTGAATCACTCAACTCTCTAGCTATAGAGGTTATTATTTGTGTTGTCTCATTGTTATGTATTTATTTTTCGTGTGTTCTTGCTTCGCCAAGATGTATAACGCCTTGGGTTGTTAAGGTTATTTATGTTGTGTCATTATTATGTATTCTATTTCCCTTATAAACTGAACCAAAAGAATCGGAATCCCAATGGAAATTAAACTTGAACTAAAACTCCCCTTCCATTCAAAATCTTTAGAAAACTATTTACCTACATTGCTTGGGATGTTCAAAGGTACTAATCTGGTTGGGTGATGCTTGCTCTTTTAATCGCCTTGCAAGTCATGATCTTCTCTTCCCCCTCCTCCATAGTGCTAGGCCTCCTAGGGCATCGCCATGGTGCCCTAGTTTCATTCTGGAGCATGTGCTCTCGAGAGCTAAAACGACCCTTCCAAAAACCAGGGGTCTCTCTCATCCGCTATAGTTTTCTCCATAGAACTCCAGGACGTTTTTGGAAGGCTTGTTTTAGCTCTCGAGAGCATGTGCTCCAGAATGAACAGTAAATAAAGCATGTGAAAGCATGTGCTCCGAATTTAATTTCCCCTGGTTTTCCTACGGTGGCTGCTCCTATGTATGCCAGCTCCTGCTAGTTGGTTCTAGTGGCGGTTTGGTTAAAGTGAAGTCTGAAGCTATTTGCCTGCTACAATACATCGTAATATAACAGACTATTTCCATGGATGAAAATAAAATCGAAAGGAAGTTAGACCAAAAAAAAAATAACGTAGCGCTAATCTTGAAAAAAGATTATGTTCCACAGTTGGTGTTCTTTGCTTTGGTGATAAATATTGCAAACTGGACAGAACTGGACCAATGGAATTTTGTTTAAAATATGTTTCTCAAATGACATAAATATCATAAACCTCGTGACCTCGAGCACACACACGCCACTTATCTTGAAAAAAGATTACGTTCCACAGTTGGTGTTCTTTGCTTTGGTGATAAATATTGCAAACTGGACAGAACTGGACCAATGGAATTTTGTTTAAAATATGTTTCTCAAATGACATAAATATCATAAACCTCGTGACCTCGAGCACACACACGCCACTCACTGCCCAAGGTTATCCAAAATGCTATACCAATAAATTTCCTAGAAAAATCATACGCACCCCTTCCAATCATACTAAACCTCCCCCTAAATACTATGATGTACTGAGTAAATAGGAAATTTTTTAACTAATTTAATCCAAGAATATATAACTAGCATGGCACTGATAGAATTAACAACATGCTGATATTGGATCACAAAAGCACATACTACGGTAACAGTAGATACATCTACGCATAACGCTAGTATGGCAAAGACAGTAATATAAAGGAGCGGGATAAGTGAGTTATACCCTCCGATGGGTCAGGCAGAAGCCGCCGCGGCATACTCAGCAGCCTTCTTGTCGGCTTCAACTTTCTCAGCGGTGGTGGACATGATGGTGATGACGAAGACTATGCGGACATGGAGGAAGTAATGGATCAGAGGCGAGGTTTAGGAGGCCTGCTCTCCCGTTGACCGTGTACGGGATGGAGTCACTGGTGGCAGCAGCAGCAAAGGAACGACGGTGGGCGTGCGCGTGGAGCAGATGTGATCAGTTCGTGGCGGCTAGAGTTAGGAGACACCACACACTTATATAGGCGCAGCAGCATGGAGAGACGTGGGCTCGACCCGAGCTCGGCTCGGCTCATTCCCGCAACGAGGCGTGGCGTGGCGGCGGAGGAGGAGCGCGCATGGGCCTCTTCTATTCTCAAGCTCCAATAGCATGTAGAAAAGAAACCCTTATAAAGAGGTCCAACTCCTTCTCCACTAGCAGGGTGGGACTAAACTTCCCACTACACCAAGTGCCACATAACCCACATGGGCCCTTAGAGATTTTCTGAAATTGTTGGATGGGCCTAAAGCCCACGCCATATTTCAACATGATGGGCCGCAAGTTTTTGCTTCTTCTTGTTCTTGCTATTTGGTCTGGCAAGTCTTTCCTAATTTGGTTTCTCAGGGAGGAGCATGGAGCAGCCAGTTGTTGCTTCCAATGGCAGCGGCAACATCTTCAGTTTGGGATGTGGGTAATTCAACTTTGCAAGCTTCTTCTCCATCTCTTTCCAATTACAGCTTGTTGTTTGTTGTTCATGTATTAGTTTCAAAGGTTTTTTAAGGTCTTGTAGCTCACCAGGTTGTTGCTCTGTATAACATGTCTCTACTACTCTTTCTTCAGCTCATAGGCATTGGTTGTGCTCTTCTCTTCTTACTTGCTTATTTAGGCCATTGTAATACCTGTTGTACTTCACATTTGAGCTGAATGAAATTGGTACCTTTCCTTGTTCAACAAAAAAAATTAGGCTTTTTGTGTGTGTGTGTGGGGGGGGGGGGGGGGGGGCTATGGTCCCCTTAACATATTGCCAGAGGATGGTGATTCCATGCATGAAAACAAGGGAACAACTACTCTTGGCTTTGTTACCTGTGTACGCCATGTTTTCCCACGCTCTCTTCTCTAGTTCTCTTGCCTTCTGCTTTTGAGCACTCGTTCACTCGCTTCCCGCGACTCCTGGACTCCTGTTGGTTATTGATAGTGCTGAAAATCTGGGTGAACTTCTTTGTGACGATCACATTGAGAACTTTCCGTATGTGGTTTTTTCATTCTGTATATCTATTATTTACTTGACCGATGCTTGCACAATGCCTTAATTTAACTTTTCACGTCTATGTTTTCCAGTTTGAAATGAGGGAACCTGAGATGGGTCAGATAGTCTTGCAATATTTCAGTTGTGGAGAAAGAAGCAAAGGTTCTCAAGGAAAAGAGTAAACATGAGCCCCGTGTGAACATTTATGCTAGTCGTTTATTTTCTTGATAGTATAAGAGTTTATTGATGCCTATTAGTAGTCTTGAAATAAATTATTTACACCCAACGGGATTACCTTTCCCATGTCCCTGCTCCCTCTCAATGCCTTAATCTTCTTCTTCCTTGCTAGGTTCCATAGCCACTCGTGCTTCAATGGCTCATTGATTAAGAGTTAGTGTGTGGACGACCAACTGCAATATATGAATGACAAGGTCAAGAACTCTCTCTCCATAAGGGCTTCGGATGGATCAAGGTCAAGTGCACAAAAGTAGTTGATAGGTTTCAAGATCAAGATCAAGGTCAACATACCACATTTGACCTTTTTCTTGGATGCTCTTGTTCAGAATTATGTTGGTTTCATGATTATTCCCCTATTATTAATAAATATTTTTTAAACCTCCATGATGAGTTATCTGGAAAGGATGTGCATCTTTTGATAGTTGCAACATGTTGCAGCAAAACAATAGTATAAATTGAGAGGTAAAGCGGACTCCTGACTTGCAAATACATCTATCAATCAGTCTACCTAGATGGACCAACGTAGCAGTAGAGGATATACTGGAGCCAAGAATGCATCCGTAAATCCTTGGGAATGCAACTGTGCTTGAGGGTATGGTAGTAAATCCATGGTCATATGCCAACATTTACCAATGAAATCCAGTCGTTCAGTGGGCCTGATCATACCAAGGTTAATAACGACGACATCAATCAGAAGAGGATGTTTGTGAAACAACACTTCACAGAGACAAGTTTTGTTATATTCTCACCTTTTTCTTATGAATAACAGTGCTAGGGCTGGTGGCGCTTCTATACATACAAGTCGATGATTGATGGATCAGCTCAGTGCCGGTGTGCCAATCCATCGATATTTCCTTTTCTCTCTTTGAAGCTTTCTGAACTACTTAACCAGGGTAGTAGTGAACTGATTTCTCATTGATGAAATTATTGTAATTATCTGTTTCTATTTATCAAAACAAAAATCGTGTGGGAGACGTATTAATCTGTTCATTGGCAGCTCATCTGATCTTGTATGTGTATATATTATCAGTATGTATGCAGTGAATCAGTTGAGAGTGATGATGCACTGCAAAGCTTCGGTTTCCTTCCTTTTGAAGCTTTCATAAACCTATTAAGGACAGTTAGAAGGTAGGCAGTACAAACTACAAAATAAGGTAATGATGAACTCATATAGTGCTATGTGGTACTATTTCAGTAACGGAGCCTGGAATTATCGTCTTTTCTAGGCATAAAAGAATTGTAAAAAGAATAATGCATAAGGATATTATTTCTTCGTTCCCATTATACGGCCGCATCCTATGATATAATCACATTCTCTTTCTTGCTCATCGCATATTTTCTTGGTAGTCGTTATTTTGATGTTTGTTTTTTCCGTAAATTTGGTTACTTCCACCCTTTAGGAGAAACTCAAACAAATAATCTACTAACCTAGAATATGGGCTCATGTGGCGTGTGTTCAACGAGGGTTGGGGCAATAGAAGGAAGGTACAAGTGGCCGAAGGAAGATGTGTGGGGTCATCGGCATTGAGCTTGCATGTGGTTCCTAGAGGGCAATGAGCACCTTGTCGGGCTTAAACTCATTCCAAGTAAGGGTGAGGTAGCGCCCTAAATTTGATGTTGGACAAGGTGATGGTGTCCGATCCGTGTCAAATTGATAGGAGAGGGGATGCTAGGTAACCGGAAGTACAAGGAGAAGGGGGATGACAGAGTCATGAAATCTGTTTTTTTTTCATGATACAATTAATGGTACAAAGAAAAGGGAAACGATTCAAAACAGTCGGCTCAAACAGAATGCTCCATCGGTCGCGTGCATCACCATTCGATTGTGCTTTATCCTGCGGCTAGGACGTGCTTTACTGGGATAAGAAATTCGTTCGGCACATTCACAACAACACTCTCAACCCACTAGTGCAGAACCGGGCTTTATCACCGGTTCGTAAGGGCCTTTAGTGTCGGTTCTGTAACCGGCACTAAAGGGTGGGGACTAAAGGTCCCCCCTCCTTTAGTACAGGTTCAACACGAACCGCCACTAAAGGGCCACCATGTGGCGCGAGCCAGCACCGGGGGCGGGGAGACCTTTAATACCGGTTTGTAAAACCAACACGTACTAAAAGGTTTGGGGGTTTTTGGGTTTATGATTCCTTTTTCCTTTAACTAGCACATATGCCCGTGCGTTGCAACGTGAGAATGTTTTTGATGTGACCACTAATGTATGCATCAGTGTGGCATGACAACACCCTCAAAAGTAGGGAGGCACATGCCAAGCTCAATAAGAAATAAATAGCACATATGTACATGCATTGCAACAGGAGAAAACCATTTATCCTTTAATGTGTGCATCAGGCATGGCATGACGGACGAGACTTGCCTGCTCCCTCCCATTCTCCTATCCGTGCTCCCGCATACGTGGCTTGATTTGATTGGAAGAAAATAAGGCCCTGCCCTGCCCCTTGAAAATCAGGGGGAAAGATGATTAGATTAGAAAAGAAAAAGGGAAAAGAACAGCCGTAGAATGAAGTGGGAGCACGGATGGAAGCATGAAGAGGAAGCAGGCAAGCCGGATCTTGGCATGACAACATCCGCAAAAGTAGGAAGGCACATGGCGAGCTAGAACTAAATATTATGATTTAATCTTCATTAAATGCAATGCATGCATGCATGACCACCAATTAAGTAGAAATGGTTACATGTATTGGTGAATTTCCTTTGAACCTTTGCATGCAACAAATTTATGGAGCTCAAAATCTAAATAGGTGGGGAAGAGAAATGAAAATAGGACTAACAAACAAAAAAAAATAGTGAGATAAGCCCAACAAACCGAAAAGGGCGGACAATATGCATTATACTCCACAATTATGGTATATACTTTGTCATGTGCATTCTATCTCAAGCATCGGAGGTAAGAAGCATTTATGTTATACATCCTCAGTTTATAAATCAATGATGTGCTCGGCGTATATGTTTTAGAAAAATGATGGAGTTCATATTCCACGAAATTCATGTTAAATACTCTAATGCGCTTTCATGTATAGTACACAATCTACCATGCACAGCCCATAGTCTTTCTAAATTGGAGTGAGTCAGGCTGAGGCACATCCACTACAACAGAAAAAAATGATGTATCCATTTTATTGTTCACCAACGTGGTATGACTACATCCGTACATCACTTGGATAGAGAGGCTCATGGCGGGTCCAGATAAAATGCATATCGTGCTTAACCTCCATCAAGTACGATGCTTGCACATTGATCACTAACATCACAATCCAGATCCAATTGTGCAGTTTAAAACTTTAAAATTTTGCTTAATTAGAACATCTACAATCGGACCTCTCAAATTCGACTCATATGCCTGGGCGGGCCGCTCGGTCACTGACAGGTTGCGAAATTTTGACCCAGACGAGCGCCTCAAACGGCCCTCAAACGCACGGGCTGACAGGCACCCCTCATATCCAGCCCAAATATGAGTCGAATATTGCAGCGCCCAGGCACGCCCGGGCACGTCCGCCACGTCGGACTGATGGTGCGGTCCCACGCGGAAACACCCGGAAACCTGGCGGTCTGAAGCTCGTCTCCTCCGTTGGACCGAAGTCGCCGCATGATGCCGCTCCGTCGGGCAGCGTAGTGCCTAGCTCGGCTATATAAGTCGATCCGCGGCACCAAAACCCTAAAATTCACATTTTCCTCCGCATGTCCGCCCCGCGGCGACTTTCCACTTCGCCACCCCCCCCCCCCCCCCCCGCCGCCGGGAGAGGAGCCACCCATTTCTAACGCCGGAGCGCCAGCTCGAGGTCCTTGAGCAGATCGAGCAAGGCGCGAAGCCCGGATCGCCGTGGGGTACCTCCGGATGGACTCAATCTGGAGGAGTTCGAGGAGGAGGCGGATGTCGGGGACGCTGGCGACGTGGATCTATAAGTGGAGCAGCAGGCCATCCTCGATTCCCTTCGCTCGGAGTTGACTACGGAGGTTAGATGCCGTTGCCGGCAGGAGATGGAGGCCGCGGAGGAGGCGTAGATGCTCGCCTACATGGATGAGGTCGAGCAGGAGGAGGATGAGACAGAGCCCTCCTACCTGCCCGTCCAGCCTGTGCCCGGCATCGTCATCGTGCAGCTCTCCGACGATGAAGATTAGGTAGGGTACTACGTAGTATGTAGTACGTAGGTTTTTTTTTTTGCATGCTTTGTATGGATTTAGGAATTGAAATATAAGAGATTTGGATGCAGAGTGCCTAATTTGAGACGTGACCGATCACTGTCTGCGGATACGTCCGGTCGCGTCCGCGGGCGTTTGAAGTACCGAATTTGCAAAATCTTTAGAGACCACGCACCTACACGCATCGTGCTTCCTTTTTTCCGTTAGAAAATTATTGAAAATCTGCAGTAAAAAAATTTGGCCATAAAACAGCCAAACGTCGGTGGGTCATGCGGCTGCCACGTAACAGCCACCGCTCCATCTAGCATGCCGCCTTTGACAAAGCTTTATCCATACCCTGCAGCCCACATACGAAATTCCGGATGAATAATTAATTTATTTATGTATGCATAAAAATTTAGTACCATCTGGGATAGAAGAAAATATCTGTGACATACGAAAAAAAATCTTAAAAATATGTTGACGGACCAAACCAAGAATATTACCTCCTTTTAATAGTAGGTATAGATTTTGTGTTTTCCATTTAATTTTTTTTCATTTGCTGGTATTTTACGATACTACATATTATACACGTTATGCATATATATAAATAGAATTTTTCGTAGAACCGATTATATATATATATATAATCATTGAATGTCTCGCACCACCATTCACACATACACATGTATATATATGATTTGGTATATACAATTTCTCCTACATGGAGGCATTACCGCGGTAGCGGTTAATGTTATTCTCCTTTGGAATCAATGACCTGGTCGAGCAAAAATCCTGCTATTTTCCTCTTCAATTGCTCGTACGCGATCCATTGATAGGAGCTTATCCTGCACCTCATTGAACTTTTAAGAATGAGATCAATATGCATGTATTAGTCGTTGTGTGATTAGATATCGATAATGATGTAAAAATTGTGAATAGTGTTCTCGCAAACGTACCCATAGCTGTCTAGCATCTTTGGTCCTTTCGAACGCCATCATGCGAATGTTCTCGCAAATGTAGTATGCCCATCTGCTTCATGACCTTTACGATAATATAATTCAATCAGATAATAATTAATCAATCATGATAATTAATGGTATTGAAACTAGAATTAAAGAGATGATAGCTAGCTAGTACTACTTAATTACTTACCTTGGGTCGAAACCAATACAGATTTTGTTTCCATTCGCCTGGAACGTTTTGATGAACTTTTCCAAGCCCTGCCCACCGGCAAAGAAAATGAATAAAGAAGTTATTAATTAGTTGATATCAAGAAATGATGAACTAAAAAGAGGCCGACATATAGTTCAATAATGATTGGAATTACCTGTTGACTATCCCTTTCAGGATTGAGTAGTCTCTAGGTTATTTAAGTAGTGAGTCCAGTACTTCAATTGTTCCTTCTTCAACTTGAATGACTAACAAGATCCAGTGGTATCTGCATGCGCATATGTTTGCATGTATAAATTAAGCGGACATGTGCATAACACTCATCAACTATCCTAAACCCTATACACTTATTAACATCTAGCTAGTAAGCAAAAACAGAATTTGTAGTACAAGACAATGTGACTCACTGGAAGTTGTAAGGAAGTAGTATATCTCGATTGCTATTGAGGCGCTTCAAGAACTCTAGCATGTTTTTCTCTACTTCTTGTCGATGTCATTCATATGTCCATGTCTCTTCATTAATGGTATTTGGGTCAATGAACCCAATGCCATAGCGTCCAGCTTTTTTCATTTCATACATCTTCATCCTGCATAATATCATAGAAAAGAATATAGTGAGGATAATGATAAACCAGAGCACTACAACTAGCTTGAGACTTAAATTACAGAAAGAAATCACTTACAGACAATAGCAACGATTTGTCGAGTGCGTCTTGATTGAATAACTGAAACAATTCTATATACTCAACAGACAGAGTTGTCTCATGAAAGTAATGCTCTTCCTTGACTTTCACCATGAGGGACTCTCGATTGGTACTCTTGGTAATTTCCATGTACCATTGATGCAATTCATACATTCTCGTTGAGAGCTTCTTGACCTTCTCAGGCTTGACCAAAGGTTCGCCGCGGACATATTTCCGTTTTATGTACTCCTCTCTAATCGTATCCATGGGCTCGAGCTCTAGGAGTTGACCAACAGTGATATCGAGCTCTTCAGCCTGCTTTCTATGCTCGTCGGTTATTACCAGCCGATCCGCGCCGGTACTCGCATGTGTTGGTATAATGAGTCGGGGGATCGATTGCACCGCCTGTTCTCCCAGCTGGGGAACGGTTTTCCCACTTTTTTTGGCAGCTGCTTGGCTCGAGCTCGAGCTCGACTCCTTCTCTCGTTGGGGTGCCTTCAAATCTTCACAAATTTTGGCAAAAATGGAGTGTGGCTCAAGAGGAAGAGGAAGAAAACAGAGGAGAGGGGAAAGGGGAAGAATAGAGCGCTCGGGATCGACGAAGGGGTTTATATAGGATGACCTTTAGTACCGGTTGGTTATACGAACCGGGACTAAACGTGCATCTCTAGTCCCGGTTTGTATAACTAACCGGTACTAAAGGTGCTGGTGGGGCCCCAGCCTGACACAAGCCTGCCACCACCTCTTTAGTACCGGTTCGTGCCACGAACCGGTACTAAAGGTTCGCCACAAACCGGTACTAATGATCGCCGCCCGCCTAGCCGTTGAAACCGGCATTAATGGTCACATTAGTGTCGGTTTAGCTACAAACCGGGACGAATGTGCTTCACATTAGGCCCTTTTTCTACTAGTGACCTTATATCTTCGCTTGTCGTCTTCCTCCTCGAAGCTCGACCGCTCTGTCCAAATCAAACATCGAATCCCCCTCAGTTGCTCCCCCGCAGCTCGTAGAGCTGCCACCATTGTTGTTGCAAGTTGTCATTGTCGATCACCAGTGCTACAAGGTGTGGTAGTCTATGCCCTTATCTGTCTTCTTCAATAGATCAACACCTCCAGAATCCTCGCTAATGAGGGATTTTCCCATGTTTGTAGAAGCCACCATGGATGCACCGATCTCTCCCACAAACTAGACGTCCAACTTTGTGGCACGCGCTCCCCCAAGCGAACGTGAGGAAGAGAGATGCTCGCATGGCCGGCAACAGATGCTTCCAAGCTAACAGTTGCGAAAAAGGGTTTCCCCTTGCTTTGTATTACAAAGCAACCATCATCGATACAGTCAACGATAGGTGCTGGGGTGGAAACATCACAGTCATGCCCAAAAGAAACGAAAGAGAAAACAGAAAAAGAAACAATGCGAACAGCGACGGATCAACGAAAACAAAGGAGACCCGCAACCGCTGCGCCCACCGAAGAATTCCACCACACTCCAAGCGCTCTGGACCACCGCATACCAAGCAACACCTTCAAGAAGGATCGTGACGCCGACGACGCTGCTGCCCGGACAAGTCCTTGGGTTTCCCCCGGTACGCAGAGGGGTGCGGGGGAGGGGGTAAACCCGACACCCTTCAGGAAGGCATGGTGGCACCCACGGGCGTCAACGCGTTGGTGCCGGACAAGCCGACAAGGATTTCTCCTGACCATCAACCACCCATGACCCCATACGATCCATCGCACACCACCAAACACGCCGCCCACCAACATGCGCCACCACGGCCGTGCAGTCCCCATCGTCGTCTCACTATGGCAAACGAAGTGAGACCGGCACAGGAACAGAGGAGGTAACCAGGAACGAGGAGCGGTAGCAACAGCAGCCATGCGGGAGGGGACAGCCTCCACCGCCCATGGCAGGAACCGGTCGGACGTAGCAACAGGGGCAAACCAGGCACCCGCGACCCAATCGACCAGGGGAAAGGGGAGGCGGAGAATTGGCCCATGGCCACGACCGACGCTCGTGCTGGCTCCAGCTCCCCCCTCCCCCCGAAACCATGTCTCGCCCCCGCGCCGAAGGCCCCGATGGGCCCGACCTAGCCGGAAACGGGCTCGTGAAGCCCCCGTCGCTGCCACTCCCCGCACGAGCCGCCCCGCCGTCCGCCGGAGACGCCACTAAGAAGCCACGGCCAGGACCGCCCAGACCCAGATAGGGCCCGAAAGGGCCCCAATCTGGGCTGGGAGGGCACCGCTACCAGCCACTGCGACGCCCCGCCGCCAAGCAGCCACGCCGCCGCCAACGCGCCACCCAAGGGGCCGCACCGCCGCCGGATCCACTGCCACCGAGCAACACCGCCGCATCGGGAGGCCCCCGCGCCTTCCCATGCGCGTGCGGGGAAAGAACGGCCCGCCGCCGCCGGCGCCGCGCGGATAGGGCCCGGCGGACCACACCGGCGGCGGGGGGGGGGGGGGAGAGAGGGTCGGGTAGGTGGGGCGGAGGAGAGGGACCAAAGGCCCGCCCGTCGCCCGCGGGAGGGCGAGCGAACGGGGCGGGGGGAGGGGGGAGGGAGGCGGAGCGAGAGGCTCGCGGACGGCAGCCGGCGGCCGGCGGCGGCGGGGGGAGCGGGGAGGAACCCTAGGGAGGAGCCTTCGGTCTGCCCGCTCCTCCACAATTGTATTGAAAGCTAACAGTTAGGTTCGCAGCATGACAGATGTTGCATTAATTGGGCTTTGCAACATGGGCTGTGTTGCGATGGGGGCGGGGGACGAATCGAACGATGATAGGGTTCACAACACGGCCGATGTTGCAATGCTGGGAGGCAAATCGAACGGTCAAATCCGGCAGCTAGGAGGCAACCGATAATTCTCGATTATCAGTCGGAAGACGCATGGCAGCATCCTAAAAAAAATAGCCTTTCTTTTGGAAGAATAGTAATAGTAAAATAAAAATCTAAAAAATAAACTGGAAACAAGAATTGCCCAGAAATAAAGGTTGGGAGAACACAGCTCACGTTGGATGTGAGATGTGCGGCCCAGATTAATCTATGTCTCCCCTTCGTCCCGGCTGCCAGCAGTCCAGCACCGCCAGGGTTAGCGCGGCGGCGACCTTCGATCCAGGCGATTAATGGCGCGGTGGTGAGCTCCTGCGTGTTCGCCGGCAGGATTTTCCCTTGTTCCGGCAATCCCGTTGGGAGAGACTCATCCCCATTCATGCTCCCTTCTCCGGCGCCGCTACTCCATCCATAGGTACCTCACTTCGAATCCCTGTTAACAAATTATGGTCCCGTTCATCAATTCCTCAGAGAAAAACAATCCCGACGCTGATTTCGGAATGGAGGCTAGGATCTTGGTTAATTATCTTACGATCCCCATTGCACAATTTTGAATGTTCACATGAGCGATCCTCATTGTAGTGTAATGTTTCCTCAGGCCGATTTTAAACATGATGAAGTAGCTTCAGGTTACCGGTTTATTTATTCTTCTCCCGGCCAAGGCTAGTAGCAACCTGTAATGTAAGGTAGAGTTACAAAAATGAAGAGAAAAATCCTGTGATGTAAGATACCTCATACAAATTTGTTGCCAAATTATGTTTTCTGTTTTTTTCATAGAACAGAGTTCGCTAGGCAGGATCCATGATCACGAATGTTTGCTCAAAAGTTAAACCAATGATAATGATGCTTGCAGAACTCAGTGATAACGATGCTTGCTGAAATGATTCACAGACAGCTTTATCTAGTTTGTACTTCTTGTTTCAGTAGGGTGCAGAAACCGGACGTGGCTGCAATGCAGCTTCAACTTCTACCCTATGTAAGCACCGAAGCACCTTATTTATATTGGCTATTACCGAATCTTACAAAAATCACTATATATCTTAGGAAGGATCGTGGCTGTTGAGCTCATGCCACAATTTGACTGCTCATGCTCATTACAGGACGTCCTGCGTGACATACTGTCACGGTTGTCGATCAAGGATGTCGTGAGGATAAGCACACTTTCTGGTGAATGGAGACAGCAGCGGATATGCCACCCAGATCTGGTCTTCACCAAAGATACCTTTGGCATCAGTACAGACACGAATACTGACCCAGACCTTGTCACCAAAGACTACTATGGCATCATTAAAGACATGAATACTAAACGAGCATCCTGGGCTGCTAAATTCATCGCTAATGTGGACAGTGTATTGCGCCCACTGTGTTCTACTCCAACTACCATGACGCTGGATAAGTTTGTTGTCAAATTTGGCCTTCGCATAAGGCACAAGTATCACATTGATAGATGGGTTAGATTTTCCATTGCGTTAAGGGCCAAGCACATTGCTTTTGATTTCACGGTTGATGTCACTTGTTATGGCGCTACATATGACAAGTACAAGTATGTTTTCCCGCTGTGCAATCTCAGTGGCCCAAACGGCTCTTGTGTCACATCTCTTGATCTAGGCTACGTATGGTTAAAGCTGCCCCTCAGTTTCTCTGGTATCACAAACCTTAGGAACCTCAGACTAAGTACGGTCTCCATCAGTGATGATGATCTCCAGTGCCTGTTGCTAAGTTGTGCCCTTCTTGAGTGCATAAACATAGAGTGGTGCGCCTAGGACAGAAACTGTGCAGGTTGCAGTACCTGCGTGTTCGCCATTGTGAACTGGACATGATAGAGTTGCATGCTCCAAATCTTACCAAATTTGAGTTTGATGACCATCCGATGCAAACTGTGCTCACTCAATCTTCAAAGTTGTCAGAGGCAATTTTTGTGTCGAACTTGAGAGTACTCGACGGTTATGATGATGTTCTGGATTATATCTTCACTGAGCTTCCAACTGCGCTTCCTCATGTGCACACACTACTTCTACTTTTGACTGTTAATCAGGTATGCTCTAGAAACCAGCTCTTTATTTCATTCTTCAATTTCGCCCATATGACATTTGCATTCAGGTGCTTGTAGACCTGCCATATCGATTGATTCAAAATTAAATATTTGTTGAGTGGCCATGCATTATTTCTGTTCCAGGTAGAAAGGTTCAGTAACACCCACGATTGCTTCATGACTTTGAGGCATCTGAACATGAACCTTGATATCTTTCTCGGTCCATATGATGACAGCTGGGTTATGGGCTTTGTTAATCTCTTGGAATTAGCACCTCTCTTAGAAGAACTGGAACTGCATGTAAGTGGTCACTCTTAATTATGGTATTTTCCTGCGTGTTCTGCCCACTCGAACAAAGATGTATATTGAAATTAATGGATATATGCCCGTGCAGATGGATCATGATAGATTTTGCTCAGAAAATCCGAGGACAGTGTTAGCGACACAAGGGCCTCCGCATCGTCATCTCTAGAGTGTCTACATGTCTGGATTTTGTGATGTATTGGGGCTAGCCGAGCTGGCGCTCTACATCCTTAGGAATGCTACTGTGCTTCAACGTATGGTAGTAGATCCTGTGGCAGGGATGATGGATAATGCGTTGATCGAACGTTTCTGTTCGGTCAGCAATGGCGGTAGCAGTGAAGATATTGTTTTTCCAACCGATGGGACTCGGAAATACGTCAGCAAGAAGAGGATGTTTGCAAAAAATAACCTTGACAAAGAGGAGTTTTGTCGCGTCCTCACCATTTTATGAGTACAATGCAAGAACTGGAGATCCTATCTACAAATGTGGATGAGGAAATCGGCGTGCTGGAAAATAGATCGGGAGCTTCCTTCCCTTCCCTTTTGAGATTCATTCCTGAACCCTTTAAGAAATGCTCAGAAGACAGGCATGCACAAGCTGATTGATTACAGACAAGTAGCATTAGTATGTCCTCAAGAATACAGTAGTTCTTTTTGTATTTTGATCGCGCCCTCGGTTAGGCTGGGTTTGGAGTTCTGAAATTCGGTTGTATAAGCAGAAGCCTCAAACTAGGC
Source organism: Triticum aestivum (assembly GCF_018294505.1). Classification (NCBI taxonomy): domain Eukaryota; kingdom Viridiplantae; phylum Streptophyta; class Magnoliopsida; order Poales; family Poaceae; genus Triticum; species Triticum aestivum. Next base: position 777,110,953 of record NC_057797.1, on the reverse strand, counting down.
AATTATTATCCACTGTTTAACGAACTATGGTATGTGGTATACTCTTTTGATAATAAAATTGGGTAATTAACCAATATCGAGCAATCGCTGTGAGTGCTTTCTACCTACAATTGATCTAACATCAATTCTTTGTATTACCACAATTCAGAACCAACAAAATCAAAGAAGCCACCCCTTCTAACACCAGTAGAGATTTTAATTAGGGTATGCCCTCCCAATTACTAATTCAACCCCTTTTAACCACTCAAATTTTTTAATGGAGAAATTTGAGAAGAAAATGGAGGTGTGGGGAGAGAATATTGAAACGTATTAGTTTAATCTTTTTGGGAATATAAAAATACAATATTATGTCTACGTTTTGCTAAAATCCTAGTTTAATCTTTTTGAGAATATAAAAATACAATATTTAGGCCTTTTTACCTTTTATGCTTTAGGAAAGAAACTGGAGCCCAGTCCCGGCTCAAGGCCATGCTTTTTAGGTTTGGGTTATCAAGCCGGACTACCTAACCCTAGTTTTGCTTGTAACAATATTGATGGATGCCCCACACCATGAACCCCAAAACAATATTGATGGATGCCCCACACCATGAACCCCAACAGGCACAGACTAGGCGGCCCACAACATGAGAGACACATGGATCCTATGTTGTGCAGTCAAAAGAAAGTGATGCACTATGTTGCTATGTGGTGAGCCAAAAGAAGCGTGGCACCCTCGATTGTAGAATTCTAATTTTTCATTGTTTGAACCATGGATTTTGCCTCGTAGAAGTTAGTATTAGAGTTTTAACCATTGCAGACAATGTTTTACTCCCTCCGTAACTTAATACAAGACGTGCTCTTGACACTGTCATAGTGTCAAAAAAGTCCTATATTAAGTTACAGGGGTAGTATTTTATAAGACCTTAGAGACAAACAAAAAATCACGTGCATATGAGGAAAATGGAGAGCAGGAATATTGGTAAACACCGTGGAAATATACCCCACGTCAGATGAAATGTGGCCTATGATTAGTCTCTTCACTTCTTCCTCGAGACCAGTCTATCGGAGTCTCCTATTCGCCGCTCTGTGCAGCAAACAGTCAGCCTTCCGCACAGGCACTAGTAGAAAAAGAGTCAAATGTGAAGCACATTAGTGCCGGTTTGAATTTGAGCCGGTATTAATGTGTACATTAGTGCCGGTTCATGGCGGCGATCAATAGTACCGGTTCGTGGCGAACCTTTAGTACCGGTTCATGCCGCGAACCGGTACTAAAGAGGCTGTGTCAGCCTGCGGTCAGACTATGGCCCCATCATCACCATTTAGTGCTGGTTCGTACCACGAACCGGTACTAATGAGGTTATGGCAAGCTGTTTTTAGTCCCACCTCGCTCCCCTAACAAGGCTAGTACCACCTTAAATATGTTACTTCTCAAACTATCACAAGCACTTGGTCTTCATTGAACTCTATGTGTAGAATTTGTGGCCGCAATATGAGTCTTCATCGGTTTATAAATCGTTGAGGACTCATATTGACAATTCAGATTGTACACAAAAAAATCATTGATGATCAAAGTATTTTTTATGTATAAGATCGTATTGACAATTTAGACTGTAAAGAAATATAAGATCATGATCTAAATACTCTTATATTTTTTGCGTTCAGTATGCACCATTCAAAGCGACGCCATCAACTTTCAATCATTTATGCCTTCATTTGCTATTTTTCATGTATTTAATGATTTGCTATTTTTCATTCATTTACTGATTTGTTTAGAGAGCCAAATGACCGTGAAATTGAAAATCACTACAAAATGAACTCTGAAAATGTTGAATTTTGACAAACTAGATGAAAAACTACTCACAAATAAATAGAAGAAAATAAATATAACAGAAAAGAAAAAACTATACAAAAAACTACGCAGAAATAAATAGAAGAAAATAAAGCAGAAAAGAAAAAAAACTATAAAAAATTTGGGGCGCTGCCCTGTGGGCCTGCTAGGCCACGGGCGTGCAATTACAGACCCTAAAGGCCCAGCAGACTCACAGGGCAGCACGCAGAAGTTAGGCCCACAAGTCTGCTATATAGAGGAGTTCAAAGAGACAGCCACGACTGGGTTTATAAATCAGTGCGACTGCCCTTCGCCCGGCGAGGTAGGACTAAACTTTGTGCATCGCGGGGTGGCAGCGCAAGGCCTTTAGTACCGGTTGGTGGCTCCAACCGATAGTAAAAGTTAGTAAAGGTCGTGCCTTTACTACCGGTTGGTGGCGTACTAAAGGGCTTCGTTTCCCGCCGCTTGGCCTGGCGAAAATAGGCCTTTAGTACCGGTTGGAGCCACCAACCGGTACTAAAGGTCCATCCTATATATATAGCACTTACGAAAATTTCAGTTTCCATCCCCCACTTCGTCTCCAACGGCGCGCGCCGCTCGATCCCGTCGTCGTCGTGTCGCCGCCCGTCGCCCGTCGCCCGTCGCCCGCCGTCTGTCGTCGTCGCCCATCGCCGGTCACCGTCTGTCGTCGTCGCCGCGGCGCCGCGCCCGGTACGTCTCTCCCGGCCGCCCCGTACGCCGGCGCCCCCGCCGCCGCCCCCGCCCCCGCCCCGTACGCCGCCGCCCCCACCCCGTACGCCGCGCGCCGTCCCCGCCCCGTACGCGCGCGCCGGCGACCCCGCGGCGTACTGCATGCACATACGTACATACACACACACGTATACGTATACACACAAATACACACACATACACATACACATTTTTTACTAGTTGAATAATTAATATAACTAGTTTATTTTTAGTAAGAAAATAATCGAACTACTTTATTTAGGTATATATATGAGATTTGAACTAGTTGAATAATTAATATAACTAGTTTATTTTTAGTAAGAAAATAATCGAACTAGTTTATTTAGGTATATGGGATTTGAACTAGTTGAATAATTAATATAACTAGTTTATTTTTATTAAAAAAATTGTCGAACTAGTTTATTTAGGTATATGAGATTTGAACTAGTTGAATAATTAATATAACTAGTTTATTTTTAGTGAGAAATTTAGGTATATGACATTTGATGATCTAATTGAAATATTATTTGTTAATGAGTTTTTCTGTTTATTTAATTTTTTATATATTTTTAGTTTATATAAATGTTAAATGAATTAGATAGAAAAGTTAAATATATAGTAATGTCAATTGTTAGAGATGAATATAGTTAGATATATTAATGTTAAATGTTAGATGAATATATATTTGAATTAGCTAGATTTTAATTAATGTTAGATAGTAATAATTGTTTAATATTTCACCTATATGAATATAGGAATTGTCATCTGACGACGAAAAATATTTCATCATGTGCGAACACTGTGAGGACCAGCGGGGTCTGTGCGACAAAAATTTCCTTGTTGATGGTAGGCGCTTCAGCATCAAGCTGGATGAGACATTTGAAGTGGATACAGTACGTCACAACGGAAATTATTATTTGAATGCAAAATTTATGCTTCATTTGCTTCAACTTATAATTTTAAAGTATGACTTATGCTTCATTTGATTCAACTTATAATTTTAAATTTTCACTATTCTACTTGCGCATTCCCTGCCATGCAAGTATTTTTGTCTTGGATAAGATAGGTTTTAGTGCTATAGATGATATGAAGGTAAAGAGAGTTTACTTGAAGACCGAGCATGGGTATACTTTCAACGTCAAATTATATAATGGAGACACATACACCCATTTTGAATGCAAAACTTGGCGAGCACTATGCAAGGGTTATGCATTTGAGCCTGATATGGTTATCACCTTTGATATTCGTCCGAAAGATGATATTGAAGGTAATAGAGACATCTGGGTCGATGTGCAAACGCCTCCAGTTCTATCATATGTGAGTTTTTCTCAACCATGCATGCATATGTTTATGTCTTTGATATTGTTTATTCAAAAATAGTTGACAACTAATTTGTATTGTCAGCTTATTTCGGTTCAAGCAAACATGTCCGGCGCTTAGTAGACAGGACCTACTACTCCCCCGGGGCTCAACTAAACTGCGAGGAGATAAGTCATTATGTTTCATGGCTTGAGGATCTTCATACTGTCAAGACAAATTTTCTTTCTGAACTTAGAAATGTTAGTACTCAAAACGTCCGACCAATGGTGATCGTATTGAACTTCGGTCACATCTATAATCGAAAGATGGTAAGATTTTTACTATTTGTCCTTAGTGCATCTTTTGCATACATTATTTTTGAAGCTAAACTTTTCATTGCTAAGTATATTAATTACTATATGATGTTCTTCAACAGGGACTCCCGATGACAGTTGTGCCTCAGTGGATCGAGACAAAAGGTCGCATGTCAATGGTTAGCTTACGACCAAGATTTCCTACATTGCACATGAGTGCATTAATGATTTCTAAAAGCGAAGAATGCTTAATAGTGAAAGATTGGAGCAAAATTGTTAACGATCGCAGATAAGTACTAGGGGGCAGCAAGGAGAAGCGCAACCCAATATTAAGAGACAGATTCATCTGCATGCTCCAGTATGATGAATCAGGAGAACTATACATGTTTTATGCTATTCTACCTGAGAGGGAGCAGCAGGAGTGATTTAGCTAGTTCATGCTCTTAGTACTTGTCCTCTCTCATGTCCGTATTGTCCTGAACTTAATTAATCTCAAATAGTGATTTGCTTGTGAACGCTTATAATATCATGACCATGTTGAACTCGATGATATCTTTGCTTCTGTTACAAGTGAATGTTTCTTCTTTAAGCTAGTGTTGGTGGTGATTAGATAGCGGTAATGACTATATATGATGATTAAATAGTGGTAATTAATGACGACTACGATGATTTTTAGCTAGCTAGTATATATATATACTGTTGTTGGTGATGATATGATGCAAGAGTTTATTTATTTATTAATATGTGATGATGATGATGATGAGTTATTATATATATCATTTATGAAAGAAACCGCAAATTAGTTTGAACTGGATGGATCCTAGCTCTAAGTGATCAAGTATATATATATATATATGCCATATCCATATCCATATCAAGTATAACAACTCATTATAACGTAAAACAATCCTAAATTAAATTGATAACACAAATTTAAAGGAAAAATAAAAAATAAAACAAAAACCCACAAACATTTAGTACCGGTTGGTGTTACCAACCGGTACTAATGATCTACCGCCCCCGGAGCTGCCTCGTGCCACGTGGTTTCCCTTTAGCACCGGTTCGTGCTGAACCGGTACTAAAGGGAGGGGGCTTTAGTGCCCACACTTTAGTGCCGGTTGTGGAACCGGCACTAAAGGGCCTTACGAACCGGTGCTATTGCCGATTCTGCACTAGTGAGAGTAGCGCCCCAACTGTGCCGACCCATGGCGTACTACATAGGCTTGACAACAGTAGCTAGCAAGCTACTATAGCGAGTCAGTTGATGTCGCGATAAGTTTTTCAAAAAACATGGGGAAAATATTTTAAATAAATTATGAAAATTTAAAAAAAGAACACTTTTAAAATTTTGACTTTTTTGGAAAAGTGAACAGTTTTTGAAATTATAAACATGTCTTTTAATATTGTGAATGTTTTCTGAAACCCCAAACATTTTTATAAAAATGATATTCTTAAAATTCTCAATTTAAAAAAAATGAAATAATTTTAGAAAAAATTGTGAATACATAAACATTTTTTATTACAAACCATTTTTAAACTTGTGACATTTTTTTTTTGAGAAAAGAACAACCACTGAAGATAAAACAACAAAAGGAAAAATTCCGTGAAGAAACCAACAGAAAAATAATCTCTCCCTAATAATAAAGCACGGATTGAGTCTCCGGGTTCACCGTCGCGGCGTTTTTACACAAAGGTCCTGTGGTTTTTTGATAACTAATACCGCAGTCCAGTAAATAAGTGGATAAAACGTTTCAGATTTCTGCCCCATAGGTGAACGCGCTCGACAAAAAAAACACCCCCGAGTCGAGCGACGGTGCCTCCCACCCCCATCTGAATCCGTCGCCTCCCCGCCGCCGGCCCGCATCTTCCGTCGCGCCGTCCTCCCCGCACTGCGGCCTGCCTCCTCTCCGCCGCTCCCTCCTCCCCGCGCCGTTCGAGTCCTCCGCGTGCGGTGCTGCTGGACACGCTCCTCGCCGCCGCGGGCAACGAGCGTTAGGACGAGGAGAGGGAGGTGGAGGCAGCGGAGGAGCCGGTTGGAGGAGGAGGAGCGGAAGGTGGAGGCGGCGGAGGAGCCGGTAGGAGTAGGAGAGGGAGGTGGAGGCGGCGGAGGAGGAGACGGAGATGACGGGGACAGATCGGACTACACGCCGGAGGACGAGGGCATCGCACCGCCTACCGTCGCGTCTCAGTTACAAGGTCGTTGCTGCCGTCGCCCAGCACCAACCGCCTTGCCCCGATTAGCTTTGGATACGCGGACGACCGGATGTGCTCCAGCGCCGCCGCCTATGGGCGATTCCCCAACGACGGTTCGTCCCTTCCTCATGGTCATGGAGCTATCTTTTATTAGATCTGATTGTATCCCTGTTTGTGGTGATTGGGTTGGGGTAGACGAGTCGTCAACGAAGCTCGGGGACGTGATATGGCGCCCAGTGTAGGTGGCCATGGTGGACCTGAAGCTGGCTGAGATAAGCGATGGGGTCAGTGTTATGCTCCTCCCGTTCTCATTAACCAAATATTGCAGACTGTGGCTGCATGACTGCTGTATATATCCACTTGGACCACCAAAATCAAACTGATAGCAAGAACCAGAAATAGTGCTGATTTATAGTTCGTAAACAGATCCATATTAGTTCAGAGATCCACACAACAAATCTGTACATTCAGAATGACCACCAAAATCCAGCAGTACAATTAACTAGATTGGAAGAATTTATTTGATCAATATGTGCAGATGAAACAATAAATTAACCCGTGTGAACTATCCATGGAATTATGCAATGCACAGACAAATATTCGGAAAACATAATGTTTCATTCCGAGGCTATAGTTACATCACTGAAACCAAACAATTATATATGATTCCCCATAGACAGATTGCACCAAACACTCTGGTTACTTGCCTACAGCTAATTATTTTACTTAATGACAGGGACGTATCAAATTATGGAGCTTGGGAAGCACTTATCACAGTCCGCCAAATAGGCAATCTATGTAACGCAAGGCAAATCTAGCTTAGAAATCTACACGGAACCTGCACTGCGCTTGGCTAAATCAACTTACCTGTCCACCGGGTCTTTACATAATCTGATATAATTGTTAATTATCTCTCTTCCATGACAAAATCCAACTTACTATTTTTTTTCTCACAGAACGACTGTGTTCAGCCACTATCAGACTTTGGTGGTGTACCCCGGCTGCCAAACCATGCTTTGCCAACCTACTAGAGGGAAGGCGAGGCTCGCCAAGGGATGATCCTTCCACCAGAAGTGTAATTAATTTGCATGCCTGATTATGGAAAAAGAAGCCCTTCTGAACATTACTTATCCTTGACGAGGGGAGACCGACCAAAAGAGGTAATCCTTGGGTGCTGAACTTGGAATGGGATATTGGCAAGGAAGGTTCTTTGGTTATCATCAGTAGAAGCGGAGTTGGATTCGTTGACAAATGTTAATGATGGTCAAGGATTTTTCTCTCTCAACGATGCTTGATTGATCTTGTGGTGGCAGTTCTATCGTGTTTCACATGGCTGCATCTTACAAGTTTTGCCGCCTCGCTCTGCAGCCTTCAAGTTATGGTTGTATGAAGGATGAACCTATGTCTCATTTTTTGAGGGTGAACATATGTACCATTTCCTTGCTTTAATAGTTTAATTATTGGAAAAATTAGTATATGTTCAAATTATTCATCTTTGACATCAAGCAAAAACTTTTTTTAAATCCTTTGAAGACTACACGAAATAGCTTCAGAGTGTTCATCATAAACATGTACCTATTTGAAGATCTTATATTAAGTAGTCCTCGATATATTCAGTGGTGTGCTTGCAAAATCATCTGGTATGTCATGCTATGCTGCATCTACTTCCCATTATTTTCGGCTTACATATTAGTAATACTTTGTGGATCCTAAGAAATGGTACTATGCGGAGAAGCATCAAACACTATATATTGCCTAACTTTTTGTTTCTTTTTTTACTTGTAAAGGAACTACCTTAGATAAATATATATTTTTTTATTGGGCTATTTATGTGGACAAAAACGTAATATAAACGAGGTGGTACTAATAATACATTGAACCAGGAATTCGCATGATAAGTCAACGAACCGGTACAGGCGAGAGAAAAAAAAATAGCCCAGCCTCCCGATCCCGTCTCCACCTCCAGCCCGCCCCCGCCTCCTGCCTCCCGCCCGTCGCCGCCGCCTACCTAGCACCTCTCTCTCCCGCACGAGAACGCTGACGCCCCGGCGCTAGGGTTCCGTCCTCCACCGCGCCCTATCCCTCCGCTGTCAGCAACCCTCACCACCTTCTCCTATCCCCAGTCACCGTTATAATACCTTGCCGCCAGTCCGGCGCGCGAGGCCAGGAGCCACACGTGGCACCAGGCCGGCGGGGGCGCGGCCACACGAGGCACCAGGCCGGCGGAGGCGTGGGGGAAGTAGCAAGTCTGAAAGAACCAGGTTCTATTGATATGTGAGTTAACAAGTGCCAGAATTAGAAGAGACAGGATGGGAAGATTTGTTGATTGATTGTAAACCTGTTACTCAATCTTATTAGTATTGATTAGTCTAACTTATCATTATTTTTGATTTCCCTTCTTGATTTGGAGCAAGTGTCTTTGCTTGACTCAGCGTCCCTATGTTGCCATCTCGATAAAAAAGGCAAAACATGTAAATTTGTAGTTTAAGTTTTTTATGTTCACGACATTTTGTTTTTGGGGTAATTAAAGGATCAAGTAGGCTTGCCCTTGAATCCAACTGTTTTTAGTTTTGAAGTGTTCAGGAAAATTTCTTGAGATGATGGAAACGAATTGTCCTCCCCAAAAAGGGTGGAAAACGAATTGGATGGAAAGCTAGAGCTGGAGCAGGTTGACCATGGACACTCGCAAAATCCTTTTTAACTTTACATGTTTTATGATTATCAAATTTTGTTCTGGCTTGTGTCTTTCTGAACATCTTTTGTTCTTGTCTCTTGCAAACACATTTCTTGTCAAGTGGGCATGAAGGAGTTGGGTTGTGGATGGTTCCCATCACACTATGCTGCTGTTCATACTCAGTTCAGCAAAGTTCTGTTCACACTATGCTGCTTTAGAATGTGAAAAAAAAATTGATTTCTGGATTAAACTTAATGTCAATTAGACTGGTTTATATAGAGTGAGTTATGATAGGAACTTGCAGCCCGACTTAGGCATGCAGTTGAGACGAACACACTGAGGGAAGCAGACAGATATGGTTATTGCATGGTTTCTTGCAACTGTGTAATTCTTTCCCTATTCAACTATTCACACATTATTACTTTCTAATCAATACAGGTGTACTTGATCACACATATGCCCTCCGTATGGCTGTTAAATTCGAAACAGAAAGTGGTCACGTTGCCGCACTTGATTGCTGTGTACAAGAATGAGACCGAGTATACTGTGCTTGCAGCACATGACATCAAACATACCACTCTTCTTATTCTAATTAACTTTTGTTGCTCCTAAACTTGATTTTGTTCTAACTATTTTTTCCCTCCCACCAGTGCTCCATAGTACGCCGGAAGTTTGTCTGCCAGTTCTCCATTGATAAGTTAACCTTGCAATTTCTTGATCTGCGTTGTTGCTGAAGCTAATCTAGGATCTCATCTACTAGGATCATGCGCTTCTTACTCTTTGTCTATGGCTTGGTGTCAAAAAACCAAACACAACATGCTGTTATTTAATTCAGTCAAGCCATTAGTTGTCTAATGTACGTAAGTGTAATCCTCTGCTCATGTCTATTCTGATGTTTCAAATATACTACTAATCTTAAGAAGGTTGGAATCAACGAGGCAACACATAACTGTGTTTGATGCATTCTTCAGGTTGACAGCCTGATGATGGACGTAACAGCTACTGAAGAGGAGGTTAAATGATGGAAGATGGAAGGAAGAAATGATACTGCATGCAAACTGTTTGGCAAAATTATGCAAAATTTCTTTCCCTAAAGAAGTTTTTGATAATTGTTTTCAGATTACAGAAGAATGTACCAGCAGTAGAGAACAAATTTCTTTCAAAATGCCACTGAAGGTTAAATGATGGAAGATGGAAGAATGTACCACTGGCATCGACTAGACGACGCCCATCACCGACGCACTCTTCCCTTGGGAGCATTGGCCCAGTGGAAATCCGCCTCGATCGATCGTGCTGCAGCTCATCGCCGTCGCATCACTCTCCCACCGCTACTTCTATCTGGTCTCGATCAGATATTTTGGTTGAGTCAAAAGTGTTATCAAGTTGATTTTAAACAAGAGATGAGATGTTGAGTAAGTTTGGACTATGTATCATAAGATTCAGACCAGTCTAAGTTTTAGTCTACCTAAATTACTTGACCACATGCTTCTAACATATACGTTTTTATAGACGATTCTAACCTATATGGAGTTGGATTGGTGAGTACCTAATTTAAGAAGAAAAAAAAATACTCGCGTCCATCAGGAACATCACGGAGGTTAGGTGTGCAGCGGCGGCGGCAATCATGGATGATTAGTGCTTCGATGGCTACGAGCTCGATCACTTGGATGATGGAAGACACTATGATGAATTAGAGCATGCCATGAACACGATAAGAGGGAGTCTGTTGACGCCACAAGCCACCAAAGCCCTCAAGCCGACCTCGCCCACGCCACTTTGGGCGCAGTGGCGTAGCCAGCCCAATAAGCCAGGGTGGTCCATCAATAGAAATATTTATATAAGTTTATTTATTTTAAAAAAAATATTTTTTTACTACACTATATGCAAGCTATGGGGAAATTCCAGGGTGGTCCATGGACCACCCTGGCCACCCCCTAGCTACGCCACTGTTTGGGCGGCATGTGATTCGTCGTCTCCGTGACTCATCATCAATGGCTTCCTCCTCTTTGCCCACAGCTCCATCCGCATCTCCGTCTACTCACTGGGGCCTTTGTTGAGCTTTTGCTGGTTCATTGCCGATGTCTTTTTGTGAAGTTTGCTCTTTTCTCCCGTTGCAACGCACGGGCATTTGTGCTAGTAATAAGAAAAAGACGGACCAAAACCTTCTAAGAGGTTCTCAAAATGTGTAGAAGTCGGGCAAATAACCTTCCCAAAAGTTCTTTAAGAAAACTATTTTGAACATCGAGATTGGTAGAAGCGTGTAATAATAGGTTAAATGGGCTGACCCATCTCACCTCTCGTCGCTCGCTCGTTCTCCGTGCAAAGCGTTGACATTTTGACGCAACATGTATTTGCCCAGACTATCCCCCGACAACTTCCAACAGAGATGCAATGGCGATGAGCGAATTCCAGTAGGCCTAGTCTCTGGCGAGCTCCTTTATGCGCAACTCTCTCCCATCCGCGGAGCGGCGTCTTCATCCATAAGTATATATATACTGCAACCTGTTGAAAGAACCGATTGCGTCCTTCCTGGATTACGCTGTTGGTGATTGACGTACTCTGATGACGAGAGGACCATGCCTTGTGTCATGACTTGACATTGGTTAACTATCCAATTGCTATGCCAAATCCCTTTCCAAAATTTCAATATCTGACATGATCGTTCCAACGATGTCAGCAACATTTGTGTTCGTTTGTAAATGGTCATGTGCCCACACTTGTTTCGCAAGTCTATAGTTGCCCTCCAACGAATCCGGCATCAATAAAATAGGAGAATGATCGGAAGTCGCGGCTGTGAGATGTTCCACTGTAGCCAACAAGAATTGTGCACACCATTCAGCTGAGCCCAAGGCCCTGTCCAACCGAACACTCGTGAAACAACCCTCAACAACTTTTTTTCTCAAAAGTCCATGGTTTTGCTTGAAAGCCAGGATCAACCAGGCCACAAATATCTATTGCGTCTCAAAACCTTGAATTTGAGTCTGACTACGCTGACCTACACTATCATGTTCATCAGAACGAAATGCATCCATCGAAGATCGTTCAAAGAGCATATATCCTTCATTGTGTCCCATGTTCTATGATGTAGCTGAGTTTGTGCTTCGCCGTAGAAACATGACAACCTCAGGGGGCTGCTTCCAAGTTTAGAAACTTTTACATCTGTATGGTACTTAGAGTATCCCAAAACATAGCTAGACCACCACTTCTACCGGTGATGTCAATAACATAAGCATTATCATAGCCTAAAGAACCAACAAGATTTTCAGCATGGACCTCGCTCTAAGTCACTACAATGCAAAGAACTATAGGGGAAAACTTTATCACGATTTAGGGAGCTCTCCAATTTTCTAGGTGTTGCATATCCCACCACAGTTTCAACACAAGAGACTCATTGTGCCCGGTGGTCCTCCACTTGGGAGGCCACCAATCGTGGATCAATGGTTTTGCCGGTCACACTTAACTTCATAGGGCCATTTTTGTTAGAAGCTTGTCCTGTCTTGGTCCTCTTTGGATCATGTTTCGGGGGTGGGCTTGGAGGAACCTAAGCTTCACGAGGAGCTGTGAAAACTAGGGTACCATCGTTGCCGCAGCCAACATGAACAAATCTCATTTCCAATGATCGTAGTTGAAGCACTCGGATCAACAATTTGCTTGGAGTTACGTTTCCTCCTTGGATTTTCCTCCTCCATGTCAGCATATCGGTCCTCTTGTTCCTCTTCACAACCCATTCCCACGTCATGTCCACTATCACCACTCGCACCACAGCCTCCTCCCCTACAGGTCAGCCCTCGCGACCTCACGAGAGCCACGACTTCTCTGCCTACTTCTCCTGCACGTACTGGAAGGAGCATGGATGTTTTTAACAGCCGATGCTAGGGAAGGGGGAGATTGGACAACCCCCCCCCCCCCCCCCCCCCCCCGCGCCCGTCATCACGCTTTCCGTTGTGTTATTTGCTTCCACCTTTAGCATTCCATGAATGAGTCGACCAAAGAATAAACACATAAATGTATTGCCTCTAGTAGTACTGCCTTGCTTCGCAAAAGTATTGTACCCTATGATGTTGTAATGGTAGTCCCCTAATATATTATGATTTATGATTTATTCTCTATCAAGCTATATCGTCTCCCAGAAGACATGGATCTCTGGGCTGGGACACATGGCCTCTGGTTTGCTGGATCGGGTTGCCACAGCCACTTTCCACCTTTAGGATAAATTCAAACAAATAATCTACTAACTAAGAATATGGGCTCATGTGACGCGTGTCCAATGAGGGTTGGGGAAAGAGAAGGAACATGCAAGTGGCGGAAGGAAGATGTTTGTGGTTGGCGTTGAGCTTGCACGTGGTTTCCAGAGGGCAATGAGCACCCCGTCGGGCTTAAAGTCATGCCTAGTAGCTAGAGTTGTTGTAAGGCCCTAACTTGATGTTGGAGAAGGTGGCGGTGTACGATCCATGGAGAATTGAGAGGAAATGGGATGCTAGTTAAGCAGAAGTAGAAGGAAAAGAGAGACTACATAGCCATAAAATCTGATTTTTTCACCGAACAATGGTAAAGAAAAAAGGGAAACGATTCAAAATAGTCGGCTGAAGAAGAATGCTTCATCGGTCGTGTGCATCACTGTTCAATCGAGCTCGATCCTGTGGCTGGGACGTACTTACTTGGATAAGGGATTCGTTGGACACGTATTCATCGCAAACACCCTCAACCTTATTCCTTAGCTCGTCTTCCTCCTCCTCGCAGCTCAGTTGCTCCTTCCAAATCGAACATTGAACCCCCCCTCGGTTGCTCCCCCAAAGCTCGCATAGCTGCGGCCATTGATGTTGCAAGCTGTCGCCGTCACCAGTGCTACAAGGTGTAGTGGTCTCTGCTCCTATCTCTCTTCTTCATTAGATCCCTCCTCTAGAATCCTCGCCGATGAGGGCTTCGCCCACCTTTGTAGAAGCTGTCATGGATGCGTCTTTGTCCCACAAGCTAGATGCCCAACTTTGTGGCCTGCGCTCCCCCAAGCGAACGTGAGAAAAAGAGGCGCTCGCATGGTCGGCGACGGATGCTTCAAAGCGAATGATGGGGCTCATAGCATGACGGGTGGGGTTCACAACATGGTGTACACGGCCGGTGTTGTGATGGGGGAGGCAAATCGAACGTCCACATCCAATAGTTAGGGAGATAGCTGATAACTCTTAATTATCAGGCGGATGACACATAGTAGTCGCCTAAAAACTAGCCTTTCTTTTGAAAGAATAGTAAAAGGAAAATCTGAAACAAAAAAACAGGAAACAAGAATTGCCCAGAAATAAAGCTTGGGAGAACATATACTGTCAAAAAAAGGTTGGGAGAACATAGCCCACGTTGGATTTGAGATGTGCGGCCCAGATTAATCTCTCCCCTTCTTCGTCCCGGCTGCCAGCATCGCTAGGGTTAGCGCGGTGGCGACCTTCGATCCAGGCGATTAATGGCGCGGCGGTGAGCTCCTACGTGTTCGCCGGCGGGATTTTCCCTTCCTCCGGCGATCCAGTTGGGAGGGGCTCATCCCCATTCGTGCTCTCTTCTCTGGCGCCGCTGCACCATACATAGGTACCTCAGTTCAAATCCTGTTAAGAATTGATGGGCTTGTTCCTCGATTCCTCATCTAGTGTGGTGATTTCTGGATGGAGGCTAGGATCTTTGTTAATTATTATCCAGTTCCAATCCCGATCCTATGATCCCCATTGCAAAATTTTGAATGTTCACAAGAGCGATCCCCATTGTAATGTAACGTTCCTTCAGGCTTCAGGTAACGGCCAAATTTCGTGTTTTGACCCTTTTTGCAAACAAAATCGGGATCTGACCCCAGTTCGGAAAAATTTCGGGATCTGACCCTTTTGCCTACCGCCGGAGGGCCTGGCGGTAGGGTTGCGTGTCCTACCGCCGTACCCTACGACGGTAGGCCCTTTGACGGCGACTGACGGCCATTGGCAGGTGCTGACGTGGAAAAGGGCCTACCGCCATCCCCTACGGCGGTAGATTACTGAAGCCTACCGCCATACCCTCTGGCGGTAGGGTCCTGTGTTGTGGATAAGGTGGGGAGGGGCTGGTTTGTGGGCCCCACCACCACTACTCTTCCCCACTCTTCTTCTTCCCCGTGCTCAGCTCCTCTTCCCCCTCTCTCCCCCTCACAAACCCCCCCTAGATCCACTCCATTTGCTTGGGATTTCATCGGTGGATCCGGAGCATTTTCATCACCCAAGGTGGCTCTCTCATTTCCCCTCATTTTAATTGGTTGATATCTTTGTTTACTTTGCATTTGCTCATTTGATTGCAAACCCTAGCTCATCATTTTAGTGTGGTCTAATCAATTACTATGATCCATTTAGGTTTATGTTTGTGATTTCCTTATGTATGATGTGCTTAGAATTGCTTGTAGAAAAGTTTGTGTGCCTAGATCTAGTGCTAATCTTAATGTACATAATGAGGATTAGGTTAGGCTTAAGAAAGCAATTAAAGCTAACTTACTTTAATAGCAACTTTTCGAATTGTAGGATGGCACCGTTCGTTTTCTTTGAAACTTCTGCTAAGGCGGCGGCGAACCGTGAACGCGAATTGATTGAGGAAAAGATGAATTTGTGGATCAAAGTCATTGATGCGTTGAATACGGAGTGTAGGGCCCTTTCATATAATTATTTCAATAAAGACCGTTCCGAAAATTTTATAACCAAAAAGGAGAGGCTGATGAAGAAGCTCAAGACGGCGGAAAAAAATTGTAGGCGTGATCTTGCAATGCAAATTACGTTGTGTGCGATAACGGCAGAATATGCTGAGATAGACATGGGCAATCATGGTCAGGTCATTGATTGGTTAGTTCGCCAACCATTCTCGTCGGATGAGAACCGGGCATCTCGTTGGGCATGGGTCAAAGAAAGAAATGATGTTATTTGTTGCAACCCGGGACCGTACGCCGCATAGAATTGCATGAGGCTATGTAATCTTTGTCATTTGGACTGTAATGATATGTACCCTATGCTTGGTCGTCGTTTGAACTACTATGACTTGTACCCTTAACATTTGAACTCATTAAGAACTTAGTGTTGAATGTCCTATCAAGTAACCGAGTGTTGTACTCTACTTAATTTATTTTATGTTTTTGTTTATGTCATCTTAAACCCGTATATTCATGTAGGATGGACAGTCGATCCATGACTATGAACTTAGCGTGTCAAAAGATCATGGCGGAGCGACACCGTTGCTTGAAGAAGGAATGTGATGCATGGTTGAAGAGTTGTGATGAGGCAAATGCGGCCATGAAGGATTTCAGAAAGTATCACTTTATCGAGGAACCTTCTGATGCTAAGGAGAAAAAAGCATTCCGAAAGCTTGTGAAGGAGAAAGAGAGGATGCTTGATCAGCTGCAAGACCGGGAATATGCTTGCAGACACGCTTTGGCAATTGAGATTGCGTTCACTGCAGGCAAAGAAGAATTCCGTGAGATGGACTTGAGGAAACCCGGGCAGGTCATAGGATGGGCAATCAAACAGGGCGTGTCAGAGAATCCCGCTCGTCGTGCTGCATGGTCTTGGTTCCATGAAACGAATGGTGTGTTGGGTCATTGGGCAGGATCCACAGACTTTCAACTGAAGCGTAATCAAGCGCGTGATGATCAAATTGAACGTCTGATAAGTATGAGAAATATGTTACCTGTTTAGAAAATGTGCCGTTGAGCATGAGTTATTAGTTTCAAACGATGTCATCCGAACCGGGTCATGTTTTAATAAGTTTGAACATTTGTTATTCGTGAATGTAATGAACTATGTTGAGTTGAGTTATGTATGTGCTTGCGAGATGGTCATTCTAATATTTGATAGAATTGGGTATATTATGCTAACATTCGACACATATGGGGCGAAACAGGGGAGAGGAGTGACCAGACCCTACCGCCATGGCCTGTGGCGGTAGGGTGCTGGACCTTACCGCCAAATGCCATGGCGGTAGGGGGGCAAATGTTCTGTGACGAGAAAAACCAGCGCCCTGGCGGTAGGGGGGACCCTACCGCCACAGCCAATGGCGGTAGGGTCAACCCTACCGCCAGGGCACTGGCGTTTCTCGTCACAGAACATTTGCCCCCCTACCGCCATGGCATCTGGCGGTAAGGTCCAGCACCCTACCGCCATGGCCTCTGGCGGTAGGGTCTGGTCCTATCGCCAATGGTTTTGTTTTCTTCGTCACAGAAACTTTGCCCCCCCTACCGCCATGCAACCTGGCGGTAGGGTCCAGCACCCTACCGCCATGGCCTCTGGCGGTAGGGTTGTAACTCCGAAAACAGAGCACTCTGTTCTGTTCTATCCCAGTTCTCTTCCCAGCACAATAGTTTTTCAATAAAAATCATGACAAATCCCAGAATATAGTAACAAACTAAATTCATTCACAACACATTGCAAACATCTTCACACCAAATTCAATACAAATGGCAAATTCATTCATGACAAGTTGACGACACATGGCTTTTTGCCTTAGTATTACATAGTTCATGATAAATTCTGCATGGCTTCATCCGGTTACATGACGAGTCCACCGAAGCGAAGGCTTTACTGAGTCATACGGGGCCATTTCCCCTTCCTGTCACGTGCCTCATCCTCCTCTTGTGCCTTGCGAGCTCTTGCAAGCTTTCTTGCCCTCTCCTCCTCACGAGCAAGCTTCGCTTGGCGTGCCTTCTCCTCCTCGCGTTGCTTCCGCTCCATCCTCTCTTTTTGACGACGCTCTTCCTCCAAGCATCTTTGAAACCTTTCTTCGAACAGCCGTTGCCGCCGTCTTGAGCTTCTTCATCAGCCTCTCCTTTTTGGTTATAAAATTTTCGGAACGGTCTTTATTGAAATAATTATATGAAAAGGCCCTACACTCCGCATTCAACGCATCAATGGCTTCGATCCACAAGTTCATCTTTTCCTCAATCAATTCGCGTTCACGGTTCGCCGCCGCCTCAGCAGAAGTTTCAAAGAAAACGAACGGTGCCATCCTACAATTCGAAAAGTTGCTATTAAAGTAACTTAGCTTTAATTGCTTTCTTAAGCCTAACCTAATCCTCATTATATACATTAAGATTAGCACTAGATCTAGGCACACAAACTTTTCTACAAGCAATTCTAAGCACATCATACATAAGGAAATCACAAACATAAACCTAAATGGATCATAGTAATTGATTAGACCACACTAAAATGATGAGCTAGGGTTTGCAATCAAATGAGCAAATGCAAAGTAAACAAAGATATCAACCAATCAAAATGAGGGGAAATGAGAGAGCCACCTTGGGTGATGAAAATGCTCCGGATCCACCGATGAAATCCCAAGCAAATGGAGTGGATCTAGGGGGGGTTTGTGAGGGGGAGAGAGGGGGAAGAGGAGCTGAGCACGGGGAAGAAGAAGAGTGGGGAAGAGGAGTGGTGGTGGGGCCCACAAACCGGCCCCTCCCCACCTTATTCACAACACAGGACCCTATCGCCAGAGGGTATGGCGGTAGGCTTCAGTAACCTACCGCCGTAGGGGATGGCGGTAGGCCCTTTTCCACGTCAGCACCTGCCAACGGCCGTCAGTCGCCGTCAAAGGGCCTACCGCCGTAGGGTACGGCGGTAGGACACGCAACCCTACCGCCAGGCCCTCTGGCGGTAGGCAAAAGGGTCAGATCCCGAAATTTTTCCGAACTGGGGTTAGATCCCGATTTTGTTTGCAAAAAGGGTCAAAACACGAAATTTGGCCTCACGTAACCTGTAATGCAAGATAGAGTTACATAAATGAAAAGATAAGTCCTGTAATGTAAGATACTTGATACAAGTTTTTGTCAAATTATGTTCTCTGTTTTGTCATAGAACAGAGTTGGGTTGGCGGGATTCACGGTCACGATTGCTTGCTCAAATATCAAACCAATGATAGTGATGCTTGCAGAAATCAGTGATAACGATGCTTGCTGAAAAAATTGACAGTCGGCTTTATCTAGTTTGCACTTCTTGTTTGCTGCCACGCAGATGCATCTATCTATCGGATCCGCTCAGATGGACAAACAAAGCAGCCAAGAACTTTTGAGCGAAAGCAACGTCGCGGGTTTCAGTAGGGTTCAGAAACCGAAACTGGCAACAGTGGAGCTTCAACTTCTACCCTATGTAAGGATCGAAACTCCTTATTTATTTAAAAATCACAATCTTAGCAAGGGGAGAACTTGACTGCTTATGCTCATTACAGGACGTTCTGCGCGACATACTGTCACGGTTGTCGATCAAAGATGTCGTAAGGATGAGCACACTTTCTCTTGAATGGAAACTGCTACGGATATGCCACCCAGAACTGGTCTTCACCAAACACACCTTTGGCATCAGTACAGACACGAATACTAACCCAGATCTGGTCTCCAAAGACTTCTTTAGCATCATTAAAGACATGGATACTAAACGAGCATCCTGGGCTGCTGAATTCATCACCAATGTGGACAGTGTATTGCACCCACTGTGGTCTACTTGTACTACAACTACGACTACACTGGACAAGTTTGCTGTCGAATTTGGCCTTCGCAGAATGCACAAGTATCACATTGATAGATGGGTTAGCTTTTCCATTGCGTCAAGGGCCAAACACATTGCTTTTGATTTCACGTTTGATGTCAATTTCTTTGGCCCTGGATGTGACCAGTACAAGTATGTTTTCCCGATGTGCAGGCTCAGTGGCCCAAGCGGCTCTTGTGTCACATCTCTTGTTCTGGGCTATGTATTGTTAAAGCTGCCCCCCCCAGTTTCAGTGGCATCATAAACCTTAGGAAACTCACACTAAATACGGTGTCCATTAGTGATGATGATCTCCGGTGCCTGTTGCTAAGTTGTGCCCTTCTTGAGAGTATAAACATAGAGCGGTGCGACTCCTTGTCAAGTTTACGCACAGGACAGGAACTCTGCAGGTTGCAGTACCTGCGTGTGCGCCGTTGTGGACTGAAAATGATAGAGTTACATGCTCCAAATCTTACCAAATTTGAGTTTGATGACTATCTGATGCAAACTGTGCTCAGTGAATCTTCAAAGTTGTCAGAGGCAATTTTCGTGTCAAACTTCAGAGTGCTTGATGGTTATGATGATGTTTTGGATTATATCTTTACCGAGCTTCCAACTGCTCTTCCTCATGTGCACACGCTACTTCTACTTTTGACCGTTAATCAGGTACGCTCTAGAAACGAGCTCCTTATTTCGTTCTCCAATTTCACCTTCATGATATTTACATTCAGTTGTTTGTTTACCTGCCATATCGATCGATTCAAAATTAAATATTTGTTGAGTGGCCATGCATTATTTCTGTTCCAGGTGCAAAGATTCAGTAACACCCGCGATTGCTTCATGACTTTGAGGCATCTGAACATGAACCTTGATGTCTTTCTCAGTCCATATGATGATAGCTGGGTTATGGGGTTTGTTAATCTCTTGGAATTAGCACCTCTCTTAGAAGAACTGGAAGTGCATGTAAGTGGTCACTCTTAGTTATGGTATTTTCCTGCGTGTTCTGTCCACTCGAACAAAGATGTATATTGAAATTAATGGATGTACCCGTGCAGATGGATCGTGATAGATTTTGCTCCGAAAATCCGAGGACAGTGTTAGCGGTGCAAGGGCCTCCGCATCGTCATCTCAGGAGTGTCTACATGTCTGGATTTTGTGATGTATTGGGGCTAGCCGAGCTGGCGCTCTACATCCTTAGGAATGCTACTGCGCTTCAACGTATGGTAGTAGATCTTGTGGCAGGGATGATGGATAATGCGTTGACCGAATGTTTCTGTTCGGTCAGCAATGCCGGTAGCAGTGAAGAGATTGTTTTTCCAACCGACGGGACTCAGAAATGCGTAGGCAAGAAGAGGATGTTTGCAAAAAATAACCTTGATAAAGAGGAGTTTTGTCACGTCCTCACCATTTTATGAGTACTATGCTAGAACTGGACATCCTATCTACCAATGTGGATGAGGAAATCGGCATGCTGGAAAATAGATCGGGAGCTTCTTTCCCTTCCCTTTTGAGATTCATTCCTGAACCCTGTAAGAAATGCTTTAGACAGGCATGCACAAGCTGATTGATTACAGACAAGTAGTATTAGTATGTCGTCAGGAATACAGTGATTCTTTTTGTATTTTGATCGCGCTCTCGGTTAGGCTGCGTTTTGGAGTTATGAAATTTGGTTGTATGAACTGAAGCCTCAAACTATGGTATGTGGTAATACTCTTTTGATAATAAAATTGGGCAATTAACCAAGATCGAGTTATTGATGTGAGTGCTTTCTACCTACAATTGATCTAACGTCGATTCTTTGCATTACCACAATTCAGAACCAACAAAATCAAAGAAGCTGCCCCTTCTAACACCAGTACAGATTTTTATTTGGGTATGTCCTCCCAATTACTAATTCAACCCCTTCTAACCACTCAAATTTTTGAATGGAGAAATTTGAGAAGAAAATGGAGGGGTGGGGAGAAGAGAATATTGAAACATATTAGTTTAATCTTTCTGGGAATATAAAAATATAATATTATGCCTACATTTTGTTAAAATCCTAGTTTGATCTTTTTAAGAATATAAAATTACTGGAGCCCATTCCCGGCTCAAAAGTAATGCTTTTAGGTTTGGGTTATCGGGCCGGACTATCTAACCCTAGTTTTGCTTGTGACAACAGTGATGGTGGCCCCACACCATGAACCCCAAATGGCACAGACTAGGCGCCCCACAAGATGAGAGACACATGGATCCGATGTTGTGCAGTCAAAAGAAGTGATGCACTATGTTCCCGTGTGGTAAGCCAACAACAGATGCGAGCTTGACATCCTGAAATGTGGTACCCTCGATTGTAGAATTCTACTCCCTCCGTTTCTAGATACAAAAAACAATAACAAAGCCTTTAGTTCCAAATAAGTTGAGGTAGATCACTAGAGGTGAAACCCATAAGATCTCGCGACCAACTCATTGCTCTGTCACATGGATAGCAAGCTTTTCACGCACCCCTGTGCCATAGCTAGTTCTTTGGTGATAATCCAGTCCTTCAGGTCTCTCTTAACGGACTCCTCCCATGTCAAAATCGGTCTACCCCGACCTCTCTTGACATTCACTGCACGCTTTAGCCGTCTGCTATGCACTGGAGCTTCTGGAGGCCTGCAGTGATTCGCTGAATATGCCCAAACATTCTCAGACGATGTTGGACAAGCTTCTCTTCAATTGGTACTACCCCAACTCTATCTCGTATATCATCATTCCGGACTCTATCCTTCCTCGTGTGGCTACACATCCATCTCAGCCACACCTAACTGTTGAACATGTCGACTGCTCCACAAACACCTTCATTGGACATGTATTCACCACAAACACCCTCAACCTTATCTCTTCCCTCGTCTTCCTCCTCCTCACAGCTCGACTGCTCCATCCAAATCGAACATCGAACCCCTCTCGGTTGCTCCCCCACAACTCGCAAAGTTGTGGCCATTGATGTTGCAAGCTATCGCCGTCACCAGTGCTATAAGGTGCAGTGGTCTCTGCTCCTATCTCTCTTCTTCATTAGATCCCTCCTCTAGAATCCTCTCTGACGAGGGCTTCTCCCACCTTTGTAGAAGCTGTCATGGATGCGTCTCTCTCCCACAAGCTAGATGCCCAACTTTGTGGCCTATGATCCCCCAAGCGAACATGAGGAAGAGAGGAGCTCTCATGGTCGGCGGCGGATGCTTCAAAGCGAATGATGGGGCTCGCAGCATGACGAGTGGGGTTCACAACATGGTTAGTGCTGCAATTGGTTTCCAACACGACCGGTGTTGCGATGGGGGAGGCCAATTGAACGTCCACATCTGACGGTGATGAAGGCAGCTATAACTCTTAATTATCAGTTGTATGCCGCGTGGCAGCCGCCTAAAAATAGCCTTTATTTTGGAAGAACGGTAAAGAAAAATCTGAAACAAGAAAAAACTGGAAACAAGAATTGCTCAGAGATAAAGGTTGGGAGAACATAGCCCACGTTGGATTTGAGATGTGCGGCCCAGATTAATCTCTCTCCCTCTTCGTCCCGGCTGCCAGCACCGCTAGGGTTAGCGCGGCGGCGACCTTCGATCCAGGCGATTAATGGCGCGGTGGTGAGCTCCTGCGTGTTCGCCGGCGGGATTTTCCCTTGCTCCGGCGATCCCGTTGGGAGAGGTTCTTCCCTGTTCGCGCTCCCTTCTCCGTCGCCGCTACTCCACCCATAGGTACCTCAGTTCTAATCCCTGTTAAGAATTGATGGGCGCGTTCCTCAATTCCTCATCTGGTGTGGTGATTTCTGAATGGAGGCTAGGATCTTTGTTAATTATTATCCAGTTCCAATCCCGATCCTACGATCCCCTTGTCAAATTTTTGAATGTTCACATGAGCGATCCCCATTGTTCCTTCAGGCTGATTTTAAACATGAAGTTACTTCAGGTTACTGGTTAATTTATATTCTTCTCCCAGCCAAGGCTATTAACCTATAATGTAAGATATAGTTACAAAAATGAAGATACCTGATACAAGTTTGTTGCCAAATTATGTTACCTGTTTTGTCCTAGAACAGAGTTGAGTCGGCCGGATTCATGATCACGGTTCCTCTCTGATATCAATGATAACGATGCTTGCCGAAACCAATGATAACGATTGCTTTCTGAAACAATTCACCGTGAGATTTATCTGGTTTGTACTTCTTCTTTGCTGCCACGCAGATCGATCTATCTATCGGATCCACTCTGATGGAGAAACAGAGCAGCCAAGAACTTTCGATCGAAAACAAAAGCGCTGGTTTCAGTAGGGTGGAGAAACCTAAGGTGGCAGAGATTCAGCTTCAACTTCTACCCTATGTAAGGATCTCAACGCCTTATTTACGTCGGGTATTACCGACTCTTTTAAAAAGCAGAGTCTTAGCAAGGGGAGCGTGGCTGTTGAATTGGTGCCACAACTTGACTTCTCGTGCTCATTACAGGACGTTTTGCGCGACATACTGTCACGGTTGTCAATCAAGGATGTCGTGAGGATGAGCACGCTTTCTGGTGAATGGAGACAGCAGCGGATATGCCACCCAGATCTGGTCTTCACCAAAGACACCTTTGGCATCAGTACTGACCCAGATCCGGACTTCACCAAAACCATTGATGCCATCATTAGAGACACGGATACTAAACGAGCATCCTGGACTGCTGAATTCATCGTCAATGTGGACAGTGTATTGCGCCCACTGTGGTCTACTTCCACTACAACTACGACTACGCTGGACAAGTTTGCTATCGAATTTGCTCTCCGCAGAAAGCATAAGTATCACATTGATAGATGGGTTAACTTTTCCATTGCGTCAAGGGCCAAGTACATTGCTTTCGATTTCACGTTTGATATCGATTGCGCTGGCCCTGGATGTGACCAGTACAAGGATGTTTTCCCGCTGTGCAAGCTGAGCGGCCCAAGTGGCTCTTGTGTCACATCTCTTGTTCTGGGCTATGTATGGTTAAAGCTGCCCCCCAGTTTCTGCGGTATCACAAACCTTAGGAAACTCACACTAAAAACGGTGTCCATCAGTGGAGGCGATCTCCAGCGCCTGTTGCTAAGTTGTGCTCTTCTCGAGCATATAGACATAGAGTGGTGCTCCCCCTTGTCAAGTTTACGCATAGGGCAGGAACTGTGCAGGTTGCAGTACCTGCGTGTGCGCCGGTCTGAACTGGAAATGTTAGAGTTGCATGCTCCAAATCTTACCAAATTTGAGTTCGACGAAGATCTCGCACAAATTGTGCTCAGTGATTGCTTGAGGTTGTCGGAGGCAACCTTTGTATCAAACATGAGGACTCAAGAGTTCAATGATTATGATTTTGATGACTTGGCCTTCACCTTCACCGAGCTTGCTCTTCCTCATGTGCAAAAACTATTTCTACTTTTGAATTTGGACCAGGTCTGCTCTAGAAAGAAGTGCTTTGTTTTACTTTATTTAAAATTTTGCTATCACAAAGTTTAATTATTAATTTTGTATCCGTGCACTGTTTCTCTTCCAGGTGCTAAGATTCAGTGAAAACCAGACTAGCTTCATCAATTTGAGGCATCTGAACATGAACCTTGAGATCGGGTGGGATCCATATGATGATAGTTGGGCAATAGGGTTTATTCATCTTTTGCAATTATCACCTCTCTTAGAAGAATTAGAACTGCATGTAAGTAATTTAACTGTTGATTATGAAAAAAAATTCAACACATTAATTAGGATAGTTATGCCTGTTGCTTCTGTTTAACCCCTGCCCCCCTGAAGAATATTTATAGTAAAATTAACGGATATATGTGTGTGCAGGTTGGTCGTGATAGATTTTGCCCTCCTACTATGAGGATGGTGACGGCTGTGCAAGGGCCTCTGCATCATCACCTGAAGAGAGTCCACATGTCTGGATTTTGTGATGTATTGGGGCTAGCCGAGCTGGCGCTCTACAGCCTTGGGAATGCTACTGCACTTGAACGTATGGTGGTAGATCCAGTGGCGTATGCCGAGACTCTTCACACTGATGATATCTATTCAGTCAGCAAGGCTGGTAGTATCGAGGGGGACCATTACCACGTCGATCAGAATAGGATGTTTGCAGAGCAAATCCTTGGCAGTGAGGAGTTCCGTCATATCGTCACCATTTTGTGAAGTACAATGCTGGGGCTGGAGATGCTATTTATATATGCCAACGATGGATGGAATGGGCTTGGTGGAAAAAGGATTGATCGGGAGCTTAATGAAGATTTATAATAATACTCAGAAGGGAAGCATTCATGTACAAGCCGAATGATTGGATGCAGTAGTGTGTGCACCAAAATTCAGTGTTGTGAGCATTTTGGTTGCAATCTGGGTTAACTATGCTTTCTTCTTTTTCGGCGTTGCTATTATGAACATAAGCAGTTGGTAGCAATTTTGAGTGATATATATGTGGTACACTGTCATTAATAAAATCATGGAATCATTCATCCTATTACATGCATGGTCTGTGTATGATACTGTCAAGATTACATCCTATTATATGTTTTCCTTGCTGCAACTAATCTTCCCCCAGTTCCTTCACAATATTACATTCTTCTCTGAACCTTCAAAACCAGAGAAGTCACTCCTTCTAACTACATAGAGATTCTAGTAGTTAAGTTCTAAATAACCACCCACTAATTCACCCTTCTAATTAACTGCAAAAGGGATCTCAACAGATAAATTTTAGTGAGAGGAGAAGAGGGAATATGAAGGGAGTTCTGCATATTTTGGCCTACAGAGTTTGAATTTTGTCTTGCTTGAAAGAATCGCAGACAAAGTTTAATTTTATAAAAAACTCAGAATATTTTCTTGTCGGATAAAAAAAGAAAAATACGGGGACAGAGCCAACCATTAAAGCAGAACATTATCTTAATGTGGAAGAGGGATGCAACCCTTCCAAATTACTTAAGACTTCAAACTTTTTCTCTTCTTGAAAAACAAGAAATTAGCAGCTTCTCAACACATACACTTGCAGTGCTGTAACTATATAGGAGCTCCACAAAAGGAGAGGGAACTGCATGCAATGCAACCATGCCATATCAAAACAAATCCATCACTTCAGCAACATTACAGGAAATGACAAAAATGTTTGTCTTACAAGAGCCAATCTAAGACTGTCTAATAAGTATTCATAAATACTTCCAGGCTCATGACATTATTACAAAACCTGTCGATACATACATATCGTTCTTAATTTGTTTCTCCTTGGGACAGGATATTGATCTCCGCACTTCTTGCTGGGGGCTATTATCAGTCTTACTTCCTTACCTTTTTGGGCAGCCGGCATCCATTATGCGCGAGCTGGGTCACGTCATGGACGTACATGATAGGAGATGGGGTTCTCACTCTTTCGCCCCGGAAACCGTCCGCGAAGCCCATGATCACCTTCTTCTTCTTCCTGAAAAAGGAGTATCCTTTCACCTTCACGACGACCGACTTTAGGCCAATCTTGCTGGCGACTCGCCCCATGTGTTCCCCTGTAGCTTCACCAGCATACCGAGCAAGACGAGACCGCCCCTTTCGATCCTCCAAGCAGCCAGCGGAAGCCCCAGCCTTCCTGTTCCCCTTGACGTCCGTCACCGTCACAAAGGTCTTCTTCCCCTTGAGCGTGACGTGGAGAACGTCCCTCTTTACTCGCGGAGCCCCTGCTGGCCGCAGCATTTCCATGTTAAACCGGCCCGACCTGCCACCAGCTGTGAATCCGTTTCCACCCATCCTGGCACCACCGGCTGTGAATCCAATTCCGCCCATCCTGCTATCACCGACTGTGAATCCAACTCCACCCATCCTGCCATCACCGGCTGTGAATCCGTTTCCACCCATCCTGCCATCACCGGCTGTGAACACGTTTCCACCCATCCTGCCACCGCCTGCGGTGAATCCGTTCTCAGCAAAGTGAGGGGAAAAACCGCCGCCAGTCTGGTTCCGTGCTTGCATGATGAGGCGGCTCATCGGATCACCGGCGTTCGCAAGGCCCTGCAGTGGGCTCTGCAAAAGCACAAATCGAGATTCAAATTGTATCAAGCACCAGATAACAAGATGGACCACTCTGTTCATGTCTAGGCAAAACTGGGTAAAAGAGCAGGAGTATATAGCAATGCGGCTGTAAGAATTAAGATCAAATAATAAGATTTATGGCTATAGTAGCAAGCATTTGTGGTCAATAACATCAACAGCACTGGACTTAGTTAATTTGGTAGGTTAGTTGGCAATGGCAAAGGGGCCGGCACCCTCAGAACAGCAGTAAAAAAACAAGGACATATATGATGGCAAGAACACCTCTGTTTTCTTCTTCTATTCATTCCCCATGAAATGAAATAACATCGCAGTTGAATTGGTAGGAAGCACGCGCGCATTTGCCTAGCTCACGAATCTATCCTATCTCTCTGTTTCATTTCAAGATTCACTTCACCTGCCTACCTACCTCGCTACCATCGTATTGCGAGTTAGATGGATCTGGATCGAGTTTCTTGCGGGGAAATGCAATGGAAGGAAGGGAGGGATGGGGAGCTGGCGAACGTACCTTGTCAGTGGATAGCAGCCGCTGGGCGCCCGGTGAGGAGAGCGGCCGCAGGAGCGCTCGGCCGGCGAGCCCAAGCGCCCTCGCCGCCATCGCCGTCTGCTGGCCGGGAGGAGGACGAGATCCGGTCGTGGCCGCGGCGGCGACGAGAAACCCTCGATTGAATTTTCTGGTCGTGTGATTTAGGCCGTCTTTCCTTCTTGGGCTTTAACTGGACCTGCCTACCGTTTAGTGCCCACATCAAATGTTCTTACTTGTCTCAAAAACAAATACTTGTTTCCCAAAAAAAATCGAATTTTCTGACTATATTCTCAAAAACCAAATAGCAAATGTTCTGATTTTTTTTTACTTCTGAAAAAACATGTTCTGGCTTATTATTTTTATTCCTAAAAAAACATGTCTGAACTTTTAATTTTTTTCTAGCTATCAGTGTTGTGCGGGTTGACCATTGGCCAAGGATAGCCATGTAATTGTAACTATTGTGACAGATGAATTTATTTTTATTATTATATTGCTTGTTCTGATGTTCTCTCTTCTTTTTCATATGAACATTTACGAATCGTAAGATCTTTATTTGTATTCCCATTTGAAGGACGTAAGTAAAATACACCAAAAAAATCCACGTCAAAAGAGCTAATAAATTCGACGTCTGATTAGTTTTACATTTCTTTTATTTTTTAGGGCAAACTCCATTTATTTTGTACTTACACTCTTCGCCATTGATTGCCTACAATGGTTAGCATCGGGACTAGCTGAACAAGAACAATGCATCTAACATACTAGCATACTAGAATGGACTAACCATGAAGCTCATCACACTACCACGTCTACCATATTGACATGGACTGATAATGAAGCTCAACGCACTATGACTTACTGTACTACACATGGACTGATCATAAAGCTCAACACACTACCACATCTACAATACTAGCGTGAAAACCGACATGGAAACACATGTAATACTAGCACATAAGCATCGATCTACCACAACACCATGAACATCATCACTGCAATCAAGCAAAATCTACCATACTACCAAGTACCAACACAACACCACTAGCATATGATCTACCACATCCTGACCCAACATCATGAAGCAGTACTTGCATAACATGTCATACTACCTTTAGATCTACTCTAATCTACCAAATGATCACATATATAAGCTACAAAAACTAGGGTGTAATGCTACTTAAAGCCATCGGGGGAGCGGGGAGGGGGAAGGAAACAAGTCGGAGAATAGGAGGAAGAAGTATCGACGTCGTCGACCATCGATGGACGTAGAAGATAACACCACCGGCCTGCTCATCGGTGAACAAGCTTCTCGGGACAAAGAGCTTGAGGATGGGGAGGGGGGTTGGGGTGGTGAGCCGAAGGGGGTTAAATAGGGTAACAGGCGGGAATCAACCGGAGGTGACAAAGTTACTCCAGCCATTTTTTCCGAGGGACGCATGCGTGTTCGTGCCATCCCCGCGCCATGTTTTCTCTCCCTGCATGTAGTGAGTCTGGCTCCCTGAAAACAATCGACTCAGGCGTTCCTTGAGCGCTAGCCTGAGATGTGCGTCAAAGTTTGTGTGGCCCACTTTGATGATGTAACCCAACTAACCAAACTGGCCAAATTTGCTCCCAAGAGCCAGCACGGGGCTTACGAGCAACCATACACGCCCCAAGGGGACCTCCTATACGACACATTTTGCGTCAAAAGAGCGGCACGGCGCATACAGAAGCCCAACTGGGTCGTAGCGAATGGCACTATAATCTAATCGGTGCAGCGTAAAAAAATTCTAAAATAGCAGTGCATTCTCATGGGTTCGAACTCACGATCGCTCATCTCAGACTGCTTGTTGCTAGCCACTAAAGCTGGTGAGCATTCATGACTGTTTGTAGTGCGGAGACTTTATGAACTGACAAGAGAGGCGGGTCAAACATTTATGAACTTTTTCGAATATTTCCTAAAGATTGAAATTTTATTTTCTGGAAAAGAAAACAAAATTTGAAATTCTGAACAAGTTTTGGAAAAATTAAACAAAAATTGAAGTTTTGAACTTTCTGAAAGCATGAAAAAAAAGAAATTCCAAACAATTCATGTATTTTTTAATCATTTTTTGAAAAAGTGAAATTCTGAAATATAATAACTAAAAACATGATTTTTTTAAAACTTCAAAAAATATATAAGAACGAATTTGTTTTATAATTTTTGATCAAATTTGAAATATTTGAATTTTTAAAATGGAACAATTTTTTAAATTCTAAAAAAAATGATAACATTAATAAAAAAATGAAATTCTGTTTTTAAAGAATCAAAGATTTTTGTAATTTTTAAACATTTTTGAAGTACTGACCTTTTTTGAAAATTTCGAATTTATGGTAAAAAAAAGTAAAAATAAACGAAAAAGGGAAAAACCAAAAGAAAAAGAAAAAACTAGCTCAAAATGGCTCAGTAACCTTCTAGAAGATTCCCAAACCGATAAAAACCAGAACGAAGCTATGCACACCGCTAAAATGGATCAGCCCAATTGCTCAATATGTCGACCATACCTGTGCGAATCAGTAATACTTGACAGAGAGAGAGAGAGAGCATCACATAGGGTTTTTCCTCCCAAGCGCAAGCCATGAGCCGTAAACAGCGAGCCCGCCATTTAATTGTGTGTGATTTTTGCATGGCATTTAAATTGTTGATGTGAAGTGTGATACCGATTAGTACCAGAATTGAATTTTAGACTTGATTCTTTAAAACGTTTTTTATTTTTTTTAAACTAGTACTTCCCCATCCAGAATTACTTGTCGCAAAATAGATAGAAATGGATGTATCTAAAACTAAAAATACGTCTAGATACATCCATTTCTACGACCAATAATTCCGGATGGAGGAGTACAGTACAAGGCAAAAATATCCATGCAAAAAAAAGGGGAAAATATCAAGGACCAAATCAATCCCAGCCACAAACGTAGATGACTTTTTCGTAAAAAAAGAAGAAGAAAAAAGAATCCCACGCAATATCCACAACACCACCTCAAGACAGCAGCCACCACAAATCCACGAGAATGCAGCCATGATCGGCTCCTTCCTCCCCCTCCCCACCACCACCACCTCCGGCCGCTGCCTTCCGCCCCGCGCCACCGCCACCACCACCCTCCCCTTCCCAACAGCCCCGCTCCGTATCCGCCGCCGCCGGATCCGCGTCTCCGTATCGTCGTCGTCGGAGAGCAAGGAGGAGGGCGCGGCGAGCACCAACGGGTCGCTGCCGGGGCTTCCCCCCGTGGGGGAGGAGGAGGAGGAGGACGAGTCCTGCCCGGTGGAGTGCGTGACGGAGTTCAAGACGGACGAGGAGTTCAGCCGGTTCCTGGAGCGGTCGAGGGCGACGGGCGCGCTGGTGGTGGTGGACTTCTTCCGGCCGTCCTGCGGCAGCTGCAAGTACATCGAGCAGGGCTTCATGAAGCTCTGCAAGGGCTCCGGCGACCACGGCTCCCCCGTCATCTTCCTCAAGCACAACGTCCGTTCTTCCCTCCGTCCTTCCTTACACCAGCAAATCTTGATTAGTCAAAGAATTATTGGCATCTGAAAGAGAAGTTTGCAGGTGATTGACGAGTACGACGAGCAGTCGGAGGTGGCGGACCGGCTGCGCATCAAGGTGGTGCCGCTCTTCCATTTCTACAAGGCCGGGGTCCTGGTGGAGTCCTTCGCCACCAGGGACAAGGACAGGATCACCGCCGCCATTGCCAAGTACACCCAACCTGATGAGTAAGCACAAGCATGCATCACACGCACGAATCCATTGTTTATGAGCCTCTAAATTGATAAGATCTCCTTGATTAATCGCCTACACATGCTTAATTACCTTGGAAACTGTTTTTTTATAATGCTCCTTGGAAACAGTTAGTGAAATGAATGACACATGAATCTGCTCCTATGAATTAACTAATTCTCTTAGTATTAACCTGAAGATCTCTGTATATCCCGATCCCGACTGATCTATGTAGGCATTTCCCTTTTGCAGGCAGGAGCCGGAGGAGTAATTTCTACTCCAAATACGTACATACATCAAGAGCCATCTAGCTAGCCTGGTAATCAATCCAGTGGTCTGCCAAAGCTAGCTAGCTAAATGAACCTGCATTGTAGCAGGAAAAACTAAACTGGGATTGGTCGTAATAATAAAGCAGAGTATATCATGAAATAGTTGTATGCAAAGGGATCCATGTAGAATGGTCGAGGATAGATCCTGGTGGATTACTCAATGCCATTCCCGATCCAGCGACCCCCCGTTGCAAGATTTCAGTATTTGACGACCTGATCATTTCAACACCTGAATGAATTCTACTCTGTTTTTGTCCGGAAACAGAGTTCTATTCTATGTGTTTTTGCCTCGGAACAAATTAAGTTGAAATGGTGTGATTCACGATTGCTTGATGAAAACTATAGGGACACAACGCTTTATCTAGCTTGTGCTTCCTCGCTGACACACATATATACTCGCATCTATATCAGTGTACCCCCATTGATAAACTAGGTCGCCAAGAATGCTTCAACAAAGTAACTGATGACCCACAAGTATAGGGATCAATCGTAGTCCTTTTGATAAGTAAGAGTGTCGAACCCAACGAGTAGCAGAAGGAAATGACAAGCGGTTTTCAGCAATGTATTCTCTGCAAATGCTGTAGGTAACAGTGATAGATAGTTTTGTAGCAACATAATTCGTAACAAGCAACAAGTAACAATAGTAGCAAAGGTGCAGCAACGTAGCTCAATCCTTTTTATAGCAAAGGATAGGCCGTAATGTTCTTTTATAACAAACAAAACGTTTTTGAGGACACATGAGGATTATCATCTAGTCACTGGACCTAATTCCTTGAGGGCAGAGTCTCAAACGGAGGAATCCATTGAAAGAGGACATGTTGGCGACGTCCATCCAGATTGATTTTGCGATCAATACAACGATGTCGGCGGTGGCTAATTGCGAGTGCCCTCATGCTAATGCTTCCTCCGCTGCCGGTAGACCAGAGGACGAGTCCCCTTGGGCTTCTGTCCTTGCAGATTTGGCCCGCCTTGTGGGCTGGAGGGTGTTTCAAGAGACCTCCTCGACTACGTCCGGTTCGGCGCCGTTTGCTCTGCCTAGCATTCAGCTACGACCTCTCCACGCGGCCGTGACATCACTGATCCATGGTTTCATCCCAGGCGGTGGATGATGCTGCCTGAGGGCCATGGCCTTCACCCTGCCGGCAAGAAACATTTTTTCAACCTTTCTACTGGAGTCGCCATCGAGTTCCTCTTCTTGCGGATCCCCTTGTTCTTTGCCTGGTTGATGGACAAACTTTTGCCTCTCGATTGTAACCCTATTCTTATGGAATAAAACTCTTTCCTTGCAAACAAAGCTTAACTTTTTTTAGCGTAACATTTTTTAGGAGAATTTTGGATCCAATATTTCTAGACCCGTGAGCAAATAGACATCGGAACAAAAGCCCAACTCAACCATCCCGAGGCCAGGCCTTATGTTAAAAAACAAACCGGCCAGGCCCAGGCAGGCTAATTTGTTGAAGATACTCGTACGAGCGTTGGTACCCGTAGGCTACGCTAGGGTAAAACAGAAAACTACGAAATCGATCGGGGTTCGAGATCGATCGATGTCTTCCTCCTCGCTTCGCAATGGCCCACCGGCCATTACCACCGCCAGCTCCGGCGACGTCTCGCCGTGGACGACCCTGCACGGGGATCTGGTCCGCGTTGTCGGATGGCGGGTGCTCGCCAGGGACCTGCTCGACTACGTCCGCTTCCGTGCCGTTTGCCGGTACTGGCGGTCCAGCACAGTCTGCCCGCGCGGCCGTGGAATAGTCGATCCGCGGTTCCACCCGCGCCGCTGGATGATGCTGCCCGAAGGGCACGGGCTCCATCCCCGGGAACGCAGCAAAAAACGTTTCTTCAACCTGTCCAGTGGAGCTTTCGTCCGCCCTCGACTTCCGCTTCTCAGAGACCACTTCGTCCTCTGCCCAGCCGAGGGCCTGTTCGTCATCGTGCCAGGGCGGCAATACGGCGACAGTGTATGCCTCCTCCACCCTTTCACTGGGGACGTTGTGGAACTCCCGGAAAACATAACTCTCCCAGTAGACATAACTCTCCCAGAAATCTTGCGACCAATCTCGTTACCGGCCAATGCGTTTGCGGCTGTGAGCACGAGTCCGGATGGAGTCGTCTGGGTCATGATCGCGTTCCAGAATACACCGTTCATACTCCTTGCTAGCACAAGGCACAAGCGGTGGAGTTTATCTGCCTTACCCTTCCACCCACATGCGAGCCCATTATCATTCAAAGGAAAACTTTACATGTTGCAGGAGCAGAGATCTAGCTCGGAACTAAATATTTTCCGGATCGACCCACCTTGGCAAGAGCATTCAACGACATCGGGTTTACCTTCCTCTTCCTCGTTGTCACCCAAGTTGGTTGCCACATGTCCGGCGGATAAGTTCCCCGCGCCAGAGCTGGTTGAATGCGACTCCGAGATCCTGGTGCTTGGCAATATAGAAGCTACACAGTCGATGCACATTTACAGATTAGTGGATCTTGCCCAAGAAAAGTTTGTCCCAGTAAAAAGCATAGGAGAAAATGCTCTTTTGATTGATACTGAAAGGAACCCGAGTTTTAGTTTCTCGGCGGTGCCTGCCATCACGGGTGATACCATTGTGTTTGGAGATCGCATCTTTGCTAAATATATTTTGCAATACCACCTCAGCAGCGATACCTGGTCATCAAGAGTTGGGGGATGTGAAGAATATGGTTGTAGCATGGAGTGCTGTACTTGTAGCCTCATTGACCATATGTGCAATATCTGTCGCTGTGTTTCTAAGTGGTGAGCTACTTTTTGCACCCGCCCAAACTTATTTAGTTCACACAAATTTTTTTGAGTCGTAGTTCAGACAACTTAGTTGGCGTGTTAATGATTCCCCTCCTATATATGCATGGAGGAACACAGGTGGTAGAAAAACCAGTTCAGCCAGTTCCAATAATAACCATTTCATTGCCAACAATAATGCAAGGCATATCTAGGCTAGGTGAACCATGGGTGGCAATATGCATGGAGCAAGTTAAATTTGAACTCTAATACCCTGGTTCTTCTTATATATACGCAGGTGTATATCCTTTGTTCACAAGCCCGACTCTTCTAGGTGGTCTTGCACCCATGTCTGGACCATGGGTGGAAATATGCATGGAGCCAATTAAATTGGAATTGTAATACCCTGATTCTTCTTATATATACCCAACAATAGTCGAATAATCTATAGCTGGCGTTCACAAGCCCGACTCTTCTAGGTGGTCTTGCACCCATGTCTTTTGGGATGAACTATTGCTCTGTAATCCTTTTGCTTGCCTGCGTGCAACACACCTCGCTGTGTTTGGTGGAAATTAGTCTGTTTGAGCACCACTATGTAGATCCTAGCTTTTGCTTTTTCAGTCTTTAATCTCTTTGTAATTCTTGGCAGCCTTAGGCTGAGATCTTGTATCATTGCTGGTTTCGTTTTTCAATGAGAAATGGAGCCGGGGAGGTTGCGTCCCTGTTCATCTGGAAAAAAAAAATACCAATTTTTAAAATCATACTTACCACAGATGGTTTTGCTGAGTCTCGGTCGACTCAGACTCCATTATGTCTCAGTCAATACTATATTCCTTTGATCTTGCATGGAGATTCATACAAAAAAATCTTTCTTATTTTCTTTTTTTTTTCTTTTTTTATATACCATGTCACTGGACTGACACTTGATTAAGTCTTAGTCGACTGAGACCTAGCCACACCTTATCATAGGAGTGTTTTTTTTTTCATTTTAGAAAACACAAATTGATGTGTGACAAAATTTTAATCAGACCATGCCCCACTCCCCCCCCCCCCCCCCCCCCCCCCAAATTAATGGTTACGCAGGGACCAGGGACAGTTCGAGTGGTGGGCTCGTGGCCGAGTTGATTCCACTTGATTCACTGATCCCCCGAGGACGCAAGTTCCTTACGCAAGTGTAATAACCAGATCGATCTAGCCTTCTCAAAATCAAAGAGAGAGAAAAACCCAGATCGATCTAAAATATTTGCATCAGATACAATCAATGCTGTCGTTGGCGAGTCGCGAGAGCCCTTCGCCACAACTAGCTCCGACCACACTCCTCCATAGGCAACCCTGCACGAAGATTGGGTGCGCCTTGTCGGATGGCGGGTGCTTGACCGGAGACCTAGACGACCTGCTAGACTACGGTCGCTTCCGCGCCGTCTGTTCAGATTGGCGTTCCTCTCCCCACGTGATCTCCTATTTAGCTAGGTATAAAGCCTGGGATAAAGTTATCTCTGCATTGGTCGATGGTGATTTGGCCTAGGTGCGCCATGGGTGATGACATATAGTATGCGGTATTGATCTGCGAATGGTACCTTTTTGTTATTCCAGTATGCTGGCGATCCAACAACTAATCAGACTTGTTACTTTTTTGCAACTAATAGCGCTAAAGTTATACTCCCTCCGTCCCACAATATAAGATCATCTTTCACAGGTATTGCTTTTGGCTCAGGGAGTATATGCTCCTGCACGCCAAAAATCTATTTTGTCATGGTCATTCAAAAAGAAAAGATAACAGATGTGTTCATTGTCGCACGCAAATGCTACCTGCAAATTTATATGGGAAAGCTTAATCATGTTGTCCTGTAAAAAGAACATCTGGTCTTATCATAGTCAAGTTGCAGATTTTTTTAATGCAATTTGATATGTTCCAAAATGCATGGCAATGCAACAGGAATATTTATTATTCGATTAGAAACCCAGCAAACACATTTGCAACATCACAATTATAACTATTGTTGTTACTGCCACCCGCCTAGTTCACCTTGGCAAAGGAGAGGAGATGGGGTCTGTGAACCCCCTCTTGCACGAGCA
Source organism: Triticum aestivum (assembly GCF_018294505.1). Lineage (NCBI taxonomy): Eukaryota > Viridiplantae > Streptophyta > Magnoliopsida > Poales > Poaceae > Triticum > Triticum aestivum. The sequence goes on along the minus strand of NC_057797.1, from coordinate 777,074,010 downwards.
CCCTTGCCTTGTACTTGCCGTCTACCCCGCGGACGTCCGATGCATCGATGATGAGTTCGTAGTACAATAAAAATGCATGTTGTTGTCTGCCACTCACCACCTTGTTGAACTTGAGCACACAATTTGTGTACTTTCCGAACTCCAACACCGCCCAATTGCCGAGCACCTGGATGCGTTGGTCGTTGATATTTCTGATTGGTTCCAATCCATTCTCTATTGTTGTGTTCCGCAATTGGTTGCCCATCCATTCCCCACAGCCCGTGGTGGGTGAGGCGATGGCGTAGAGGAATGCGGCAGCAACGATGAGAAGGAAGCTCGATGTCCTCATGGCTATTGGATTGCTTAATGGGATTTTAGATATTGAGATAGTTATATGGGACTTTGGTGAATCAATGATGTGATTGAGTGGATGAAAAACAAGCGAGATAGGGATGGTTAAATAGACATAGTTGTAAGAGGCAAATATTAATTGCATTCTTATCCAACTAAGCATTTAGAAGTGCATTTATGAGAACCTTTTGTAGGGTTATTTAAAAGTTAATCAACTGGATGCATATCCAACTAGGCATTTAGAAGCGCATTTATGAGAACCTTTTATAGAGTTATTTAAAAGTTATTAAGGTTTAAATATATGCTTTCTAGATGGTTCTATTTTGAAACAGATGCAGTAACTAGCTCACCCACTAACAAACTGTGAGTAGTATCTTCTCCATAACTTGGTCAAAATTAAAAGGATTTGGGTTGAGATAAAGTAGATAGGCATTGTAAGCTCATAAGAGGTAGTAGAAAGCATGTACTTAAACTTCTATAAGAAAATATATCTAGATTGCTATCATGGAAACATGATACGTCTCCAACCTATCTATAATTTTTTATTGCTAAATGCTATTATATTATCACTTTTTATGTTTTATATGACTTTTATATTATTTTTATGGACTAACATATTAATTTAGTGCCCAGTGTCAGTTTAGGTGTTTTTGCACGCTTTTGGTTTTTCAGAAAATCCATAACTACGGTAATCCAAACACGATGAAACTTTTTGACGATTTTTTCTGAATGATAAAAGGCCCTAGAAGCTTTGGGTGTTGAAAATATGCACTAGAGGCAATGATATTTTTTTTATTATATTTGTATGTTCATATTAAGAGTTTATATTCTATGCTATAACTAATATGATCCTGGAATGTGTGATTCATTCGAAAACTCACATGCACATGTGCAATGTGTTTTGAAAACAAAATACAATGACAAACACAGAAATAATTATGTGAACTCTGTATTTCATTCATCATCGTATTGATTACAAATACATGGATGTTTACATGCTCCCATGGGAGTTTGCCTATTTTGCCTTCTGCCACTATGCTTAATAGCATATTTGACTTGGAGATTGCTGTAGCCTGCTGATTTCCGGTGCTTTTTGCAAAGTGTTCAGTTAATTACATATGCAAGTCAAGCCCACAGAAAACCTCCGATTAAGCTGCGCGTGTGGTCGTTGTTGTGAAATTTTCTCATCCATGATATAAGAGCACCGCTAAGCCAGTTTTGTCCTTTAGGTACGTGGCACAAATTATGCATAGATAAATGGTACTCCCTCCGTCTCATAATATAAGAGCGCTTTTTACACTAGTGCAGTGTCAAAAACACTCTTATATTACGGGATGCAGGGAGTAATACATAGAGGGGAGAAGATTTATGGCACGCAAGTGCGGGGGCACACATGCCCCGGGCGCCCGCTTTTTATTATGGCTTCCGATTTTCAAACATTAATATATTTTATTAAACGACCACATCTTCCAAATTAATCAGATCCATTTTGAATATGTTTGGATGACTTTAAAAGAAAATCTCTTAAACAAAATTTTAAATCCCAATAAAATCAATTATCTTGTGTCTACGACAGATCAAAAAAATTGTTTTAAATTATATCTCTGAAACTGGTTGAAACTTGATAATTTTAGATGCAAGAATCACAAGTTTCATCGTTGAAAAATAAATTCTTTCGAGGGATTTACCTTTTTACCGTTTCCTTGTACGGGATTGAACTACTGCATAAATCGCGAGGCAAAACGAGCGGGCGGTAGGACTTGGCAGGTGAGTGCCCCGCGAGACAAATTTTGATACCGCTAGGCTATTTCACAGATGAAAAATAACAAAGCACCTGGTCCGGATGGCTTCCCTATATAATTTTATAAGAAGTGTCGGGATATTATTAAAGGAGACCTGATGCCTATGTTCCATGATTTGTTTGATGGCCATTTACAATTATTTAAATTGATGTTTGGAACAATTACTTTGTTACCAAAGAAGGATGAAGCGACTCGCATTGAGCAATTCAGACGGATTTGTTTGGAGAATGTAAGCTTCAAGATTTATACTAAAGTGTGACGCCTGCCACAGATTGCTCATTCAGTTGTTCAACCAACCCAAACTGCCTTTATGTCGGGACGACACATTCTTGAGGGAGTGGTCGTACTGCATGAACCTTGGAGGAAATGCATTCGAAGAAACTCGACGGAGTGGTTTTCAAAGTGAAATGGCCATTTTTACAGCAAGCCTTGCGTATGGAAGGGTTTGATCAAGCTAGGAGGAAGCAGGTCGAATCATTTGTATAGGAAGGCAACATTGGGATTAAGGTTAATGAAGATATCGGTCATTTCTTCTAGACGCAAAAAGGACTGACACAGTGAGACCCGATTGCCCCGATCCATTTTAATGTTGTCGTTGATAGGTTGGCCGTTTTCATTAATAGAGCGAAAGAGGATGGCCAAGTAGGTGGTCTTATTCCACATTTGGTGGATGGTGGGGTTTCCATCTTATAATATGCTGGTGACACCATTATATTCATGGAACTATTGGGGAACGTAGCAATAATTTCCTACGTGTCACCAAGATCAATCTAGGAGATACTAGCAACGAGAGAGAGAGGGAGTGCATCTTCATACCCTTGAAGATCGCTAAGCGGAAGCGTTACAAGAACGTGGTTGGTGGATTCGTACACGCAGCGATTCAGATCACGGTCGATTCCGATCTAAGCGCTGAACAACGGCGCCTCCGCGTTCAACACACGTACAGCCCGGGGACGTCTCCTCCTTCTTGATCCAGCAAGGGGAGAGGATAAGTTGAGGGAGAACTCCGGCAGCACGACGGCATGGTGGTGATGGAGCTCATGGTTCTTCGGCAGGTCTTCGCCAAGCGCTACGGAGGAGGGGAAGGTGTAGGAGAGGGAGAGGGTTGCGCCAGGGGAGGGTGCGGCTGCCCTCTCTCTCCCTCACTATATATAGGGGGAAGGGGGGGAGGAGGAGGCTCCCTAGGGTTTCCCTAGGGTAGGGGCGGCGGCCACAGGGGAAACCCTAGATGGGTTTGGGCGCCCCCACCCCTAGGAAACTTTCCCCCAAGCCGGGAGAGGTGGCTGCCCTAGGGGAGGCGCCCTCACCTCTCCAGGTTACATGAGATGGGGTGGGAGGGGCGCTTAGCCCCTTAGTGGGCTGATGTGCCCCCCCTTGGCCCATAAGGCCCCCAACGCTTGACGGGGCCTCCGAAACCCCTTTCGGACATGCTGGTCGTCACCCGGTACCCCCGGAACAATTCCGAACTCCAATACCCTTCGTCCAATATATCGATCTTCACCTTCGGACCATTCCGGAACTCCTCGTCACGTCCGGGATCTCATCCGGGACTCTGAACAACCTTCGGTAACCACATACTATTTCCCATAACAACTCTAGCGTCACCGAACCTTAAGTGTGTAGACCCTACGGGTTCGGGAACCATGCACACATGACCGAGACATCTCTCTGGCCAATAACCAATAGCGGGATCTGGATACCCATATTGGCTCCCACATGTTCCACGATGATCTCATCAGATGAACAACGATGTCAAGGAATCAATCAATCCCGTATGCAATTCCCTTTGCCTATCGGTATGTTACTTGCCCGAGATTCGATCGCCGGTATCCCCATACCTCGTTCAATCTCGTTACCGGCAAGTCTCTTTACTCGTTCCGTAATGCATGATCCCATGACCAACTCGTTGGTCACATTGAGCTCATTATGATGATGCATTACCGAGTGGGCCCAGAGATACCTCTCCGTCATACGGAGTGGCAAATCCCAGTCTCGATTCATGCCAACCCAACAGACACTTTGGAGATACCTGTAGTGCACCTTTATAGCCACCCAGTTACGTTGTGACGTTTGGTACACCCAAAGCATTCCTACGGTATCCGGGAGTTGCACAATCTCATGGTCTAAGGAAATGATACTTGACATTAGAAAAGCTTTAGCAAACGAACTACACGATCTTGTGCTACGCTTAAGATTGGGTCTTGTCCATCACATTATTCTCCTAATGATGTGATGCCGTTATCAATGACATCCAATGTCCATGGTCAGGAAACCATAACCATATATTGATCAACCAGCTAGTCAACTAGAGGCTTACTAGGGACATGTTGTGGTCTATGTATTCACACATGTATTATGGTTTCCGGTTAATACAATTATAGCATGAACAATAGACAATTATCATGAACAAGGAAATATAATAATAACCATTTTATTATTGCCTCTAGGGCATATTTCCAACAGTCTCTGATAACCCACAAGTATAGGGGATCGCAACAGTTTTCGATAAGTAAGAGCGTCGAACCCAACGAGGAGCTAAAGGTAGAACAAATATTCCCTCAAGTTCTATCGACCACCGATACAACTCTACACACGCTTGACGTTCGCTTTACCTAGAACAAGTATGAAACTAGAAGTACTTTGTAGGTGTTGTTGGATAGGTTTGCAAGATAATAAAGAGTACGTAAATAAAAAGTAGGGGCTGTTTAGATTAAGAAACAATAAAGTAAATATAGCGAGTGTGGAAAAGTGGTGGTAGGAGTTGCGAAATTGTCCCTTAAGCAATTGACTACTTTACTAGACCGATAGCAAGTATTATGTGGGAGAGGCAACTGCTAGCATGTCATCCCTTACTTGGAATTCTATGCACTTATGATTGGAACTGTTAGCAAGCATCCGCAACTACTAATGTTCATTAAGGTAAAACCCAACCATAGCATTAAGATATATTGGTCCCCCTTCAATCCCGTATGCATCAATTTCTATGCTAGGTTGAAGCTTCTGTCACTCTTGCCCTCCAATACATAGTCCTATCAACATACAACTAACCCTATGGTGTGATCCATGCGCGCGCTAATATGATGGGCACCAAAGGACAGCAACATAACCACAAGCAAATTAAATCAATCATAGCAATTCATCAACCACCGATAGGACAACGAAAATCACTCAGACATCATAGGATGGCAACACATCATTGGATAATAATATGAAACATAAAGCATCATGTTCAAGTAGAGGGTACAGCGGGTTGCGGGAGAGTGGACCGCTGTAGATAGAGGGGGGAAGGTGATGGAGATGTTGATGAAGATGGCGGAGGTGTTGGTGTAGATCGCGGTGATGATGATGGCCCCCGGTGGCACTCCGGTGCCACCGGAAGCGAGGGGGAGAGAGCCCCCCTCCTTCTTCTTCTTCCTTGACCTCCTCCCTAGATGGAAGAAGGGTTTCCCCTCTGGTCCATGGCCTCCATGGCACGGGAAGGGCGAGAGCCCCTCCGAGATTGGATCTGTCTTTCCGTCTCTCTCTGTTTCTGCGTTCCCAGATTCTTCCATTTAACCGTTTCTTATATTCCCGGAGATCTGTAACTCCGATTGGGCTAGAATTTTGACACGATCTCTATCCAGAAATTAGCTTTCTTTCGGCGAAAGAAGGGCACCAACCTCCTTACGAGGTGGCCACGAGGGTCAGGGGCGCGCCTGACACCCTTGGGCGCGCCCCCTACCTCGTGGGCCTCTCGAGCATCGTCTCACATGGATTCTTCTTCCCAAAAATCATATATATTCCAAAAAAATTCTCCGTCAGTCTTTATTCCGTTTGGACTCCGTTTGATATGGATATTCTGTGAAACAAAAAACATGCAACAAACAGGAACTGGCACTGGGCACTGGATCAATATGTTAGTCCCAAAAATAGTATAAAAAGTTGCCAAAAGTATATGAAAGTTGAATAATATTGGCATGGAACAATCAAAAATTATAGATACAACGGAGACGTATCAGCATCCCCAAGCTTAATTACTGTTCGTCCCCGAGTAGGTAAATGATAAAAAAGATAATTTTTGATGTGGAATGCTACCTAGCGTAATCTTGATCATGTTGGGGAACGTAGTAATTTAAAATTTTTCCTACGCACACGCAAGATCATGGTGATGCATAGCAACGAGAGGGGAGAGTGTTGTCCACGTACCCTCGTAGACCGAAAGCGGAAGCGTTAGCATAACGCGGTTGATGTAGTCGTACGTCTTCACGATCCGACCGATCCAAGTACCGAACATACGGCACCTCCGAGTTCAGCACACGTTTAGCTCGATGACGTCCTGCGAACTCCGATCCAGCAGAGCTTCACGGGTGAGTTCCGTCAGCACGACGGCGTAGTGACGGTGATGATGTTGCTACCAACGCAGGGCTTCGCCTAAGCACCGCTACGATATGACCGAGGTGGAATATGGTGGAGGGGGGCACTGCACATGGCTGGGAGAGATCAACTGATCAACTTGTGTGTCTAGAGGTGCCCCCCTGCCCCTGTATATAAAGGAGCAAGGGGGGAGGCCGGCCGGCCCTCTATGGGCATGCCAGGAGGAGGAGTCCTCCTCCTAGTAGGAGTAGGACTCCCCTTTCCTACTCCTACTAGGAGGAGGAAAGGAAGGAGGAGAAGGAGGAAAAAGAGGAAAGGGGGGCCGGCCCCCTAGTCCAATTCGGTTTGGGCTAGGGGGGCGCGCGCCCTGCCTCCTATCTTCCACCACTTGGCCCATGAGGCCCATTACTTCTTCCTCGTATTCCCGTAACTCCCCGGTACCCTCGAAAATACCCGAATCACTCAGAATCTTTCCGATGTCCGAATATAGTCGTCCAATATATCGATCTTTACGTCTCGACCATTTTGAGACTCCTCGTCATGTCCTCGATCTCATCCGGGACTCCGAACTACCTTCGGTACATCAAATCACATAAACTCATAATACAATCGTCACCGAAACTTTAAGCGTGCCGACCCTACGGGTTCGAGAACTATGTAGACATGACCGAGACATGTCTCCGGTCAATAACCAATAGCGGAACCTGGATGCTCATATTGGCTCCCACGTATTCTACGAAGATCTTTATCGGTTAGACCGCATAACAACATACGGTGTTCCCTTTGTCATCGGTATGTTACTTGCCCGAGATTCGATCATCGGTATCTCAATACCTAGTTCAATCTCGTTACCGGCAAGTCTCTTTACTCGTTCCGTAATACATCATCCCGCAACTAACTTATTAGTTGCAATGCTTGCAAGGCTTAAGTGATGTGCATTACCGAGAGGGCCCAGAGATACCTCTCCGACAATCGGAGTGACAAATCCTAATCTCGAAATACGCCAACCCAACAAATACCTTCGAAGACACCTGTAGAGCACCTTTATAATCACCCAGTTATGTTGTGACGTTTGGTAGCACACAAAGTGTTTCTCCAGTAAACGGGAGTTGCATAATCTCTTAGTCATAAGAACATGTATAAGTTATGAAGAAAGCAATAGCAACAAACTAAATGATCAAGTGCTAAGCTAATGGAATGGGTCAAGTCAATCACATCATTCTCGTAATGATGTGATCCCGTTAATCAAATGACAAATCATGTCTATGGTTAGGAAAACATAACCATCTTTGATCAACGAGCTAGTCAAGTAGAGGCATACTAGTGACACTCTGTTTGTCTATGTATTCACACATGTATTATGTTTCCGGTTAATACAATTCTGGCATGAATAATAAACATTTATCATGATATAAGAAAATAAATAATAACTTTATTATTGCCTCTAGGGCATATTTCCTTCAGTCACCCACTTGCACTAGAGTCAATAATCTAGATTACACAGTAATGATTCTAACACCCATGGAGCCTTGGTGCTGATCATGTTTTGCTCGTGGAAGAGGCTTAGCCAGCAGGTTTGCAACATTCAGATCCGTATGTATCTTGCAAATTTCTATGTCTCCCACTTGGACTAAATCCCGAATGGAATTGAAGCGTCTCTTGATGTGCTTGGTTCTCTTGTGAAGTCTGGATTCCTTCGCCAAGGCAATTGCACCAGTATTGTCACAAAAGATTTTCATTGGACCCAATGCACTAGGTATGACACCTAGATCAGATATGAACTCCTTCATCCAGACTCCTTCATTTGCTTCTTCCGAACCAGCTATGTACTCCGCTTCACATGTAGATCCCGCCACGACGCTTTGTTTAGAACTGCACCAACTGACAGCTCCACCGTTCAATATAAACACGTATCCGGTTTGCGATTTAGAATCTCCGGATCAGTGTCAAAGCTTGCATCAACGTAACCATTTACGATGAGCTCTTTGTCACCTCCATATATGAGAAATATATCCTTAGTCCTTTTCAGGTACTTCAGGATGTTCTTGACCGCTGTCCAGTGATACGCTCCAGGATTACTTTGGTACACATTAGGTCTGGTACACAGCATTGCATACATGATAGAGCCTATGGCCGAAGCATAGGGAACATCTTTCATTTTCTCTCTATCTTCTGCGGTGGTCGGACATTGAGTCTTACTCAACTTCACACCTTGTAACACAGGCAAGAACCCTTTCTTTGCCTGATCCATTTTGAACTTCTTCAAAACTTTGTCAAGGTATGTGCTTTGTGAAAGTCCAATTAAGCGTCTTGATCTATCTCTATAGATCTTAATACCCAATATGTAAGCAGCTTCACCGAGGTCTTTCATTGAAAAACTCTTATTCAAATATCCCTTTCTGCTATCCAGAAATTCTATATCATTTTCAATCAATAATATGTCATCCACATATAATATCAGAAATGCTACAGAGCTCCCACTCACTTTCTTGTAAATATAGGCTTCTCCAAAAGTCTGTACAAAACCAAATGCTTTGATCACACTATCAAAGCATTTATTCCAACTCCGAGAGGCTTGCACCAGTCCATAAATGGATCGCTGGAGCTTGCACACTTTGTTAGCTCCCTTTGGATCGACAAAACCTTCTGGCTGCATCATATACAACTCTTTTTCTAGAAATCCATTCAGGAATGCAGTTTTAACATCCATTTGCCAAATTTCATAATCATAAAATGCGGCAATTGCTAACATGATTTGGACAGACTTAAGCATCGCTATGGGTGAGAAGGTCTCATCGTAGTCAATCCCTTAAACTTGTCGAAAACCTTTTGCAACAAGTCGAGCTTGGTAGACAGTAACATTACCGTCAGTGTCAGTCTTCTTCTTGAAGATCCATTTATTCTCAATTGCTTGCCGATCAATGGGCAAGTCAACCAAAGTCCACACTTTGTTCTCATACATGGATCCCATCTCAGATTTCATGGCTTCTAGCCATTTTGCGGAATCTGGGCTCACCATCGCTTCTTCATAGTTCGTAGGTTCATCATGATCTAGTAGCATGACTTCCAGAATAGGATTACCGTACCACTCTGGTGCGGATCTTATTCTGGTTGATCTACGAGGTTCGGTAGTAACTTAATCTACAGTTTCATGATCATTATCATTAGCTTCCTCACTAATTGGTGTAGGTGTCACAGAAACCGGTTTCTGTGATGTACTACTTTCCAATAAGGGAGCAGGTACAGTTATCTCATCAAGTTCTACTTTCGTCCCACTCACTTCTTTCGAGAGAAACTCCTTTTCTAGAAAGGATCCATTCTTAGCAACGAAAGTCTTGCCTTCGGATCTGTGATAGAAGGTGTACCCAACAGTTTCCTTTGGGTATCCTATGAAGACACATTTCTCCGATTTGGGTTCGAGCTTATCAGGTTGAAGCTTTTTCACATAAGCATCGCAGCCCCAAACTTTCAGAAACGACAACTTTGGTTTCTTGCCAAACCACAGTTCATAAGGCGTCGTCTCAACGGGTTTCGATGGTTCCCTATTTAATGTGAATGCAGCCGTCTCTAAAGCATAACCCCAAAACGATAGCGGTAAATCTGTAAGAGACATCATAGATCGCACCATATCTAGTAAAGTACGATTACGACATTCGGACACACCATTACGCTGTGGTGTTCCGGGTGGTGTGAGTTGCGAAACTATTCCGCATTGTTTCAAATGTAGACCAAACTCGTAACTCAAATATTCTCGTCCACGATCAGATCGTAGAAATTTTATTTTCTTGTTACGATGATTTTCAACTTCACTCTGAAATTCTTTGAACTTTTCAAATGTTTCAGACTTATGTTTCATTAAGTAGATATACCCATATCTGCTTAAATCATCTGTGAAGGTGAGAAAATAATGATATCCGCCACGAGCCTCAATATTCATTGGACCACATACATCTGTATGTATGATTTCCAACAAATCCGTTGCTCTCTCCATAGTACAGGAGAACGGCGTTTTGGTCATCTTGCCCATGAGGCACGGTTCGCAAGTACCAAGTGATTCCAAAAGTCCATCAGTATGGAGTTTCTTCATGCGCTTTACACCGATATGACCTAAACAGCAGTGCCACAAATAAGTTGCACTATCATTATCAACTTTGCATCTTTTGGCTTTAACATTATGAATATGTGTATCACTACTATCGAGATTCATCAAAAATAGACCATTCTTCAAGGGTGCATGACCATAAAAGATATTACTCATATAAATAGAACAACCATTATTCTCTGATTTAAATTGATAACCGTCTCGCATGAAACAAGATCCAGATATAATGTTCATGCTCAACGCTGGCACCAAATAACAATTATTTAGGTCTAAAACTAATCCCGAAGGTAGATGTAGAGGTAGCGTGCCGACCGCGATCACATCGACTTTGGAACCATTTCCCACGCGCATCATCACCTCGTCCTTTGCCAGTGTTCGCTTAATCCGTAGTCCCTGTTTCGAGTAGCAAATGTTAGCAACAGAACCAGTATCAAATACCCAGGTGCTACTGCGAGCTCTAGTAAGGTACACATCAATAACATGTATATCACATATACCTTTGTTCACCTTGCCATCCTTCTTATCCGCCAAATACTGGGGCAGTTCCGCTTCCAGTGTTCAGTCTGCTTGCAGTAGAAGCATTCAGTTTCAGGCATAGGTCCAGATTTGGGTTTCTTCTCCTGAGCAGTAACTTGCTTACTGTTCTTCTTGAAGTTCCCCTTCTTCTTCCCTTTGCCCTTTTTCTTGAAACTGGCGGTCTTGTTGACCATCAACACTTGATGCTCCTTCTTGATTTCTACCTCCGCAGCCTTTAGCATTGCGAAGAGCTCGGGAATTGTCTTATCCATCCCTTGTATGTTATAGTTCGTCACGAAGCTCTTGTAGCATGGTGGAAGTGATTGAAGAACTCTGTCAATGACACTATCAACAGGAAGATTAACTCCTAGTTGAGTCAAGTGATTATGATACCCAGACATTTTGAGTATATGTTCACTTACAAAACTATTCTCCTCCATCTTGCAGCTATAAAATTCATTGGAGACTTCATATCTCTCAATCCGGGCATTTTCTTGAAATATTAACTTCAACTCCTAGAACATCTCATATGCTCCCTGACGTTCAAAACGTCGTTGAAGTCCCGATTCTAAGCCGTAAAGCGTGGCACACTGAACTATCGAGTAGTCATCAGCTTTGCTCTGCCAAACATTCATAACATCTGGTGTTGCTCCAGCAGCAGACCTGGCACCTAGCGGTGCTTCTAGGACGTAATTCTTCTGTGCAGCAATGAGGATAATCCTCAAGTTACGGACCCAGTCCGTGTAATTGCTACCATCATCTTTCAACTTTGCTTTCTCAAGGAACGCATTAAAATTCAACGGAACAATAGCACGGGCCATCTATCTACAATCATTGCACTTTTATTTTCTTACAACTCAAGAATTACAACTTGATACTTAGAACAATATATGACTCTATATGAATGCCTCCGGCGGTGTACCAGGATATGCAATGACTCATGAGTGACATGTATGAAAGAATTATGAATGGTGGCTGAGGGAGTCCTGGATTAGGGGGTCTCCGGACAGCCGGACTATATCGTTTGGCCGGACTGTTAGACTATGAAGATACAAGATTGAAGACTTCGTCTCCTGTCCAGATGGGACTCTACTTGGCGTGGAAGGCAAGCTAGGCAATACGGATATGTATATCTCCTCCTTTGTAACCGACCTTGTGTAATCCTAGCCCCTTCCGGTGTCTATATAAACAGGAGGGTTTTAGTCCATAGGACAACATACAATCATACCATAGGCTAGCTTCTAGGGTTTAGCCTCTCCGATCTCGTGGTAGATCAACTCTTGTAATACTCATATCATCAAGAATAAATCAAGCAGGACGTAGGGTTTTACCTCCATCAAGAGGGCCCGAACCTGGGTAAAACATCGTGTTCCCTGCCTCCTGTTACCATCCGCCTTAGACGCACAGTTCGGGACCCCCTACCCGAGATCCGCCGGTTTGGACACTGACATTGGTGCTTTCATTGAGAGTTCCTCTGTGTCGTGGCCGTTAGGCTTGATGGCTCCTACGATCATCGATAGCGATGCAGTCCAGGGTGAGACTTTTCTCCCCGGACAGATCTTTGTGTTCGGTGGCTTCACACTGCGGGCCAACTCGCACTGCGGTTTGGAAGATTAAACTACACGGCCGATATCCACGGAGACTTGATCTTCGACGGATTTGAGCCCCTGCCTTGTTCACCACGCGATTACGATGAGTATGATTTAGCTCTACCATCGGATCGTGTTCAGGAGATCGCGCCGGCAGCCGCTCCGACCCTCAATTCGGAACCAGCTTCGCCATCCGTGGACGGGTGGATAGACGCCGTCACGAAGGCCGTATCCTCTGTGACGATCGAGCCGAATATCGACCCTGCCCTTCACGAGAGCCGTGTTGCCAAACTGTCGGATTCTTCCCCGGCCACGGACTCCAAACCGCCTGCGCCCGTTCCTAACGAATCCAATTGGGCGCCGATCATGGAGTTTACCTCCACGGATATTTTTCAGCACTTGCCTTTCGGTGACATACTAAGCTCATTAAGGTCTCTCTCCTTGTCAAGAGGATCCTGGCCGAACTACGCCCGGCAGGATTGGGATGCGGATGACGAAGACTTTCGCCACCCACCCACCACCCACTTAGTAGCCACTATCGATGACTTAACCGACATGCTTGACTTTGACTCCAAAGACATCCACGGTATTGACGACGATGAGGGAGTCAAAGAGGAATCACTGCCCATAGGGCACTGGACAGCCACGTCATCATACGATATATACATGGTGGACAAACCCAAAGAAGGCAATGGCGACGCGACAACAGAGGATGGCCCCTCCAAGAAGCAAACCAAGCGTCGGCGTCAGCGGCGCCGCTCTAAGTCCCGCCAAGGCAAAAGTGGTGATATCGGCACCGGAGATAATAGCACTCCGGACAGTGCCGAAGACAACAACAATCCCCTCCAGCAAGATTCAGAGCAGGAGGAGGGAGGAGCCAGCTCTCCTGAGAGAGCGGCGGATGGAGAGGCGGAGCATGATAATTACATGCCTCCCTCCGAAGATGAGGCAAGCCTCGACGATGACGAATTCGCCGTGCCGGAGGACCCCGTCGAACAAGAGCGCTTCAAGCGCCGGCTTATAGCCACGTCAAGTAGCCTTAAGAAAAAGCAGCAGCAGCTTCAAGCTGATCAACATTTGCTAGCTGACAGATGGACTGAAGTCCTGGCGGCCGAGGAGTATAAACTCGAACGCCCCTCCAAGTGTTACCCAAAGTGCAGGTTGCTACTCCGACTGGAGGAGGAAGCACCGAAACCTACATCCCTGGCGTATGACACGGCTGATCGGCCACCTCGTGGCCGCGACAGAGAGACATTCCAGCCAAAAGCTTAGCCCGCACCCCGATGTCATTCAAATAAAAAGGCAGGGGGAATACACCAGACCTGCGATACGTATTGGAGGACAAAGCAAAACATGCAAGATCGATCTACGGATCATGGGGGCGCGCCACTATGCAAGACGATAATCGTCACGTCGGATACAGTAAAAGTAAGTTCGGCCGGGCCGAACACAGCGGGCACGACTCATTCGAGCTACGTCACGATATAGCCCAGTACAGAGGCGCCGCACACCCCTTATGATTCACAGACGAAGTGATGGATCATCAAATCCCAGAGGGTTTCAAACCCGTGAATATAGAATCATACGACGACACAACAGATCCTGCGGTATGGATCGAGGATTTCCTCCTGCACATCCACATGGCCCGCGGTGATTACCTACACGCAATCAAATACCTCCCACTCAAACTCAAAGGACCAGCTCGGCATTGGCTCAACAGCTTGCCAGCAGAGTCCTCCATTGGCTGTTGGGAAGATCTGGAAGCCGCATTCCTCGACAACTTTTAGGGCACTTATGTGCGACCACCAGATGCTAATGACTTGAGCCACATAATTCAGCAGCCAGAGGAATTGGCCAGGCAATTCTGGACACGGTTCCTAACAAAGAAAAATCAAATCGTCAACTATCCAGATGCAGAGGCCCTAGCAGCTTTCAAGCACAACATCCGCGACGAGTGGCTAGCCCGACACCTTGGTCAGGAAAAGTTGAAATCTATGGCAGCCCTCACGACACTCATGATCCGCCTTTGCGCGGGAGAAGACAGCTGGCTGGCTCGCAGTAATAACATATCAAAGAACCATGGTACTTCGGATACCAAGGACGGCAATGGCAGGTCACGTCGCAACAAGCATAAGTGCCACAGTAACAGCGATAATACCGAGGATACCGCATCAATGCCAGATTCAAAGGCTCTAAACCTGGTCAGCGGAAAAAGGCATTCAAAAGAAGCACTCCGGGCCCATCCAATTTGGACCGTATACTCGATCGCTCGTGTCAAATACACGGCACCCCCCGACAAGCCAGCCAACCACACCAACAGGGACTGTTGGGTGTTCAAGCAGGCCGGGAAGTTAAATGCCGAAACAAAGATAAGGGGTCACATAGAGATGACGAGGAGGAGCCCCGGAAGTCGAACACCGGAGGACAGAAGAGGTTTCCCCCACAAGTGCAGACGGTAAACATGATATACGCAACCCACATCCCAAGAGGGAGCGGAAGCGTGCGCTCAGGGACGTATATGTGTTGGAGCCAGTCGCCCCCAAGTTTAACCCATGGTTCTCTTGTCCGATCACCTTCGAACGCAGGGACCACCCCACTAGCATCCGTCATGGCGGATTCGCCGCACTGGTCGTAGACCCAATCATTGACAGATTTCACCTCACTCGAGTCCGAATGGACGGCGGCAGCAGCCTGAACCTGCTTTATGAGGACACAGTGCGCAAAATGGGTGTAGACCCATCAAGGATCAAACCGACTAAAACGACCTTTAAAGGCGTCATACCAGGTGTAGAGGCCCATTGCACAGGCTCAGTCACATTGGAAGTGGTCTTCGGATCTCCGGATAACTTCCAAAGCGAAGAGTTAATCTTCGACATAGTCCCGTTCCGCAGTGGCTACCATGGACTGCTCGGGCGAACCACATTTGCAAGATTCAATGCCGTACCGCATTATGCATATCTCAAGCTCAAGATGCCAGGGTCTCGGGGGGTCATCACAGTCAATGGAAACACAGAGCGCTCTCTCCGCACGGAGGAGCACACTACGGCCCTCGTAGTAGAAGCGCAAACAGCCTCTTAAGGCAATCCACTAGTTCGGCGATTAAGGACTCGGACAACTTCAAGCGCGCCCAGAGTAATCGACAACCGGACCGCCTGGCATGTCCCGAGCTCGCATAGCAATGTGGCCCCCACCCCGAACTCATCGTCATTGAAGCCTGGTTCAGGGGCTACTGAGGGAGTCCTGGATTAGGGGGTCTCCGGACAGCCGGACTATATCCTTTGGCTGGACTGTTAGACTATGAAGATACAAGATTGAAGACTTCCTCTTGTGTCCGGATGGGACTCTACTTGGCGTGGAAGGCAAGCTAGGCAATATGGATATATATATATCTCCTCCTTTGTAACCGACCTTGTGTAACCCTAGCCCCCTCCGGTGTCTATATAAACCGGAGGGTTTTAGTCCGTAGGACAACATACAATCATACCATAGGCTAGCTTCTAGGGTTTAGCCTCTCCGATCTCGTGGTAGATCAACTCTTGTAATACTCATATCATCAAGAATAAATCAAGCAGGACGTAGGGTTTTACCTCCATCAAGAGGGCCCAAACCTGGGTAAAACATCATGTTCCCTGCCTCCTGTTACCATCCGCCTTAGACGCACAGTTCGGGACCCCCTACCCGAGATCTGCCAGTTTGGACACTGACATTGGTGCTTTCATTGGGAGTTCCTCTGTGTCGTCGCCGTTAGGCTTGATGGCTCCTACGATCATCGATAGCAATGCAGTCCAGGGTGAGACTTTTCTCCCCGGACAGATCTTTATGTTCGGCGGCTTCGCACTGCGGGCCAACTCGCTTGGCCATCTGGAACAGATCGAAAGTTACGCCCCTGGCCACTAGGTCAGGTTTGGAAGCTTAAACTACACGACCGTCCGCGGAGACTTGATCTTCGACGGATTCGAGCCCCTACCTTCTGCGTCGCGCGGTTACGATGAGTACGATTTAGCTCTACCAATGGACCGTGTTCAGGAGATCACGCCGGCAGCCGCTTCGACCCTCAATTCGGAGCCAGTTTCGCCATCCGTGGACGGGTGGATAGACCCCGTCACGAAGGCCGTATCCTCTGCGATGATCGAGCCGAATATCGACCCTGCCCTTCACGAGAGCCCTGTTGCCAAACTGCCAGATTCTTCTCTGGCCATGGACTCCGAACCGCCTGCGCCCGTTCCTATCAAATCCGATTGGGCGCCGATCAAGGAGTTTACCTCCGCGGATATTTTTCAGCACTCGACTTTCGGTGACATACTGAACTCATTAAGGTCTCTCTCCTTGTCAGGAGGATCCTGGCCGAACTACGTTCGGCAGGATTGGGATGCGGATGACGAAGACTTTCGCCGCCCACCCACCACCCACTTAGTAGCCACCATCGATGACTTAACCGACATGCTCGACTTCGACTCCGAAGACATCGACCGTATGGACGACGATGCGGGATTCGAAGAGGAAACACTGCCCAGAGGGCACTGGAGAGCCACCTCATCATACGATATATACATGGTGGACACACCTAAAGAAGGCAATGGCGACGCGACAACGGAGGATGACCCCTCCAAGAAGCAAACCAAGCGCCGGCGTCAACGGCGCCGCTCTAAGTCCCGCCAAGGCAAAAGTGGTGATACCGGCACCGGAGATAATAGTACTCTGGACAGTGCCGAAGACAACAACAATCCCCTCCAGCAAGATTTAGAGCAGGAGGAGGGGGGAGCCAGCTCTCCTGAGAGAGCGGCGGATGGAGAGGCGGACGATGATAATTACATGCCTCCCTCTGAAGACGAGGCAAGCCTCGGCGATGACGAATTCGTCGCGCCGGAGGATCCCGTTGAACAAGAGCGCTTCAAGCGCTGGCTTATAGCCACGGCAAGTAGCCTTAAGAAAAAGCAGCAGCAGCTTCAAGCTGATCAACATTTGCTAGCTGACAGATGGACTGAAGTCCTGGCGGCCGAGGAGTATAAACTCAAACGCCGCTCCAAGAGTTACCCAAAGTGCAGGTTGCTACCCCGACTGGAGGAGGAAGCACCGAAACCTACATCCCCGGCATATGACGCGGCTGATCGGCCACCTCGTGGCCGCGACAGAGAGACATTCCGGCCAAAAGCTCAGCCCGCACCCTGACGTCATTCAAATAAAAGGCAGGGGGAAATACACCAGACCTGCGAGACATATTGGAGGACAAAGCAAAGCATGCAAGATCGATCTACGGATCACTGGGGCGCGCCACTATGCGAGACGATAATCATCACGCCGGATACAGTAAAAGTAAACCCGGCTGGGCCGAACACAGCGGGCAAGACGCATTCGAGCTGCGTCGCGATATAGCCCAGTACAGAGGCGCCGCACACTCCTTATGCTTCACAGACGAAGTGATGGATAATCAAATCCCAGAGGGTTTCAAACCCGTGAATATAGAATTATACGACGGCACGACAAATCCTGCGGTATGGATCGAGGATTTCCTCCTGCACATCCACATGGCCTGCAGTGATGACCTACACGCCATCAAATACCTCCCACTCAAACTCAAAGGACCAGCTCGACATTGGCTCAACAGCTTGCCAGCAGAGTCCATTGGCTGTTGGGAAGATCTGGAAGCCGCATTCCTCGACAACTTTCAGGGCACTTATGTGCGACCACCAGATGCTGATGACTTGACCCACATAACTCAGCAGCCAAAGGAATCGACCAGGCAATTCTGGACACGGTTCCTAACAAAGAAAAATCAAATCGTCGACTATCTGGATGCAGAGGCCCTAGTAGCTTTCAAGCACAACATCCGCGACGAGTGGCTAGCCCAGCACATTGGTCAGGAAAAGCCGAAATCTATGGCAGCCCTCACGACACTCATGACCCGCTTTTGCGCGGGAGAAGACAGCTGGCTGGCTCATAGTAATAACATATCAAAGAACCATGGTACTTCGGATACCAAGGACGGTAATGGCAGGTCACGTCGCAACAAGCATAAGCGCCGCAGTAACAGCGACAATACCGAGGATACGGCAGTCAATGCCGGATTCAAAGGCTCTAAACCCGGTCAGCGGAAAAAGCCATTCAAAAGAAGCACTCTGGGCCCGTCCAGTTTGGACCGTATACTCGATCGCTCGTGTCAAATACACGGCACCCCCGACAAGCCAGCCAACCACACCAACAGGGACTGTCGGGTGTTCAAGCAGGCCGGCAAGTTAAATGTCGAAAACAAAAATAAGGGGTAACATAGCGATGACGAGGAGGAGCCCTGGCAGCCGATCACCGGAGGACAGAAGAGGTTCCCCCCACAAGTGCGGACGGTGAACATGATATACGCAACCCAAATCCCCAAGAGGGAGCGGAAGCGTGCGCTCAGGGACGTATATGCGTTGGAGCCAGTCGCCCCCAAGTTCAACCCATGGTCCTCTTGTCCGATCACCTTCGATCGCAGGGACCACCCCACTAGCATCCGTCATGGCGGATTCGCCGCACTGGTCCTAGACCCAATCATTGACGGATTTCACCTCACTCGAGTCCTAATGGACGGCGGCAGCAGCCTGAACCTGCTTTATCAGGACACAGTGCGCAAAATGGGTATAGACCCCTCAAGGATCAAACCCACTAAAATGACCTTTAAAGGCGTCATACCAGCTGTAGAGGCCCATGGCACAGGCTCAGTCACACTGGAAGTGGTCTTCGGATCTCCGGATAACTTACGAAGCGAAGAGTTAATCTTCGACATAGTCCCATTCCGCAGTGGCTACCATGCACTTCTCGGGCGAACCACATTTGTAAGATTCAATGCGGTACCGCATTATGCATATCTCAAGCTCAAGATGCCAGGGCCTCGGGGGGTCATCGCAGTCAATGGAAACACAGAGCGCTCTCTCCGCATGGAGGAGCACACTGTGGCCCTCGCAGCAGCGTAAAGCAGCCTCTTAAGGCAATCCACCAGTTCGTCGATTAAGGACCCGGAAAACTTCAAGCGCGCCCGGAGTAATCGACAACCGGACCGCCTAGCACGTCCCGAGCTCGCATAGCAATGTGGCCTCCACCCCGGCCCTAGCCAAACGGCGAAATCCGTGCCACGCGTACATAATTACGCATTAAAAATACCATGGGCACAGGCGGGGAGGGGGGCACGACGGCGGCACGCCCCAAGTCGCGGCTTAAACCACACTAGGGGCTTCCCGCTTTGTTATTTTTCTCTTTCAGGACTTTAATCTTCGGAAACCCTGTCCGGCAGCGTGATTGTCGAACACATGATGCAGCAACCAAGGAGGCAGAAAGCTAAGTCACCCCATGGAACTCCCAAGTGGATTACGATAAAGAGTGAAATATTTGTTTTAATACTATTCCTCAGCTTGCCCTTGGAAGGGACATGTCAAACAGTCCTACTTTTTGCTTATGGCACTACTTGTATCATTCTACTTTAACGCACCTTTTTGAATAAAAATGCATAGCCTTAAGACTATTATTGCATTCTTCTTATATATATATGTGTGTGTGTGTGTTCATTCATGACATCCATCACCCGTACACTCTGGTATGACCAATACGCTAGGGGCTTAAGCATACCCCATAATACGGCGTGAGAAGTCCGAACACTTTCGACAGTGCGGCACCCCGAACTTATAGCATTATATGCATCAGCTCCGAATCATGTCTTGGGTCAATAGTTGGGTTTGCCCGGCTCCCATGTTTTGGTACCTTACATTCCGCTATATCGGCCAAGGTAGCACTGGGAGAACTACTGCGATTGTGCCCCGGTTCTGCTGGGCTAAGCACCTCAGTACAGAAAGCTAAAACTGACTGTCATGATAAGGCGAGAGACTGGTCGCTGTTCGAGAGTTGTTCGAGTCCCTAAAGACTTGTGTCACTTAGAGCGAGGAGTCGGCCCTATCCGGCTTAAGGCGTGTATCGCGCCCCGAATTCAGCCTTTCGAATACTAGGGGCTTCGCCGAAATTTAAAATTATAGAATTCTATGGCTAAGTGAGAGTGATAAGGCATTATAGTCCGATTGCCTTGTTCGTTGTGCCGAGCACCTCCCTCGAAGGACCCAACAATGGGAACAAGAGTGCTCAGGTTTATCCCGAACACCCCGGCACTCGTGGCGTGGGGGTAGAAGCCGACGACTAGCCATCTCTTAGATTTGATAAACAACCGAACAAAGGTAATATTTTAAATTCCAACAAGCGTTGCATAGCGCATATGAACAAGTTTTCATAAATACAGGATTGCACGAGCGAGTTTACTCGAATATTATATCTTTCGTACACTCGTCCGCTACCAGACGAGCGCCCTTCAGGACACCCTCATAGTACATCTCGGGGTGGCGATGCTCCTTGCCCTGCGGCGGCCCTTCCTTCACCAGCTTCACGGCGCCATCTTGGCCCATTGCACCTTCACACGGGAGAAAGTCCAGTGTGCACCTTCGATGCAGACGGAACGCTTGATGACTTCAAGCCGTGGGCAGGCATCCACAAGCCGCCTCACCAGGCCGAAGTAGCTGTTGGGAAGGGCATCGACATGCCACATCCGGAATATAAAGCCCTTCAAGGCCTGTTCGGCCGCCTTGTGCAGCTCAACCAGTTGCTTCAGCTGGTCGCTCAGAGGCATCGGGTGTTCGGTCCTAGTATACTGAGACCAGAATAGCTTCTCCATTGAGCTTCCCTCCTCGGCCTGGTAAAACTGTGCGACATCTGACACGCTGCGGGGCAAATCTGCGAATGCTCCTGGAGAGCTCCGGATTCGGGTACGTAACAAGTAATTCACTTTCACGTGCTTGCTTTGCATATAGAATGCCTTACCCGCCGCTATCTTCTTCATCGCATCAATCTCCTGGAGGGCCTTTTGGGCTTCGGCCATGGCACTCTTTGCGCTCTCGAGCGCCGCAGCACGCTCGGAATCTCGCGTCTTCAAGTCAAGCTCCAACGCCTCGTGCTTCGTCACGAGAGCGTGGAGCTCTTGCTGCACCTCGCCCACCCGAGCCTCATGCCTCTCCCGCTCGGTGCACTACTTGGCCGCTTTGTTTTCGGCCTCGGATAGCGCTTGCTTCAGGGTCGCCACCTCGGTCGTGGCCCCTGGCAAATTTATGATGATTCTGTCATTTTGCAATCGCATTGTTTTTATACATATCCATGGACTAGTACTACTTACTTTTGTTCTCCTCAAGCTGCCTCTTGGCAAGGCCGAGCTCGTCCTTGGACCCTTTAAGGTCCTCCTTCAGTGCGGCGACCTCCACAGTCAGTGCGGCAAAGGCCAACAGCGAAGCCTGCATATGCATATAGACATACTTATATTAGACTCCTGTGATATTGTTTGATCCTCTATTCGGCTTTTCTTTTTGAACACCGAACAGAGCATCAGGGGCTATTGTCTATGCGGTAATATTTTTCCTATATTTCAAAAACTTACCTCTAAGCCTGTTAGAAGGCTGGCATAGGCTTCAGTCAGTCCGCTCTTGGCGGACTGAACCTTCTAGACCACCGCACTCATAATAGTGCGGTGCTCTTCGTCGATGGAAGCGCTGCGAAACGCTCCCAGCAGATTGTCCGGTGCCTCTGGATGGACAGAGGTCACCGGCACAGGCGTTTTGCCCCTTTTGGAAGGAGGCCGCCTGCCCGAGTCCGGAACCACTGGGGGTTCCGGCGCGGTGTTCGGCTGAGGGCCGAGCTCGGAGCCCTCGGCAGCCTTGCTCCCTCTGCTCCCGGAGTCCGGAAGGTCGCCTTGAGGCGCCTCCGGGACTATCTCCCCTCGGCCCGGTGCCTCTTGAGACAATACCTCGGCGTTGTCCGTAGGGAAAGGGGAGGTGCCGGTCGGAAGTGGATAGCTATCCATATCCGACGAGCCCAGGGAGCCGTCCGATGATACGTCGACACGGGCTTGCGGCGGTCTGCATAGTCATAATTCAGCGTTAGGAGAGGCAGTGCGACAAAGGTATGCTATGAGTTATTCTGGCATCTGAATACTTACGACTTCGCCAGGGGCTTGGACCTGAGCAGCCACTCGTCTTCGCCTTCAACGGCGGTGGTGGAATAGTCCGAAAGGAGAGTCCTTCCCTTCTTGGACCCTTCGCCCCCCCCACCCGGTTGGGGCGGCCTTCCTTTTCTTGTCTCCCCCAACTGAAGGGGGAGCATCTTCTTCTTCCTCCTCGTCTTCGGGGGGGGGGGAGTGTGTCGCAGAGTTATCGGACGATGAGTCCGATAACACCTGGCGTCGAGAACTCTTTCGGGTTCCCTTGGCCTTCTTGGTCTTCTCCGGCACCTTATAAGGGGCCGGAGTCAGCATCTCCGTAAGGAGAGCGTCCGCAGTGTCTTCGGGCAGAGGGGCCGGAGAGTTAATCTACCCGACGTCTCCACCCAGTCCTATCAAAGGCATGGAGATCAGACCCTGCACATGATTAAGCTAGGGAAAATAAAATATCCTACCAGATGTATAGAACTCACCGAATGCGCTTTGCGCTTCGCGCTTAGCCCATGGTCCTCGGTGAGGGAGGGAGGGACCTCGGCGCCCTTAAACAGCACCGTCCATACGTCCTTGTGCAACATGTCGAAGAGCTCGCTCAGAGTCTGGTGCTGGGCCGGGTCAAACTCCCACAAGTTGAAATCCCGTTGTTGACACGGGAGGATCCGGCGGATGAGCATGACCTGGACTATGTTGACAAGCTTGAGCTTCTTTCTTGCCATATTCTGGATACATTTCTGGAGTCCGTCCACCTCCACCGATGAACCCCAGGACAGGCCCTTCTCTTTCCAGGAGGTGAGCCGCGTGGGGATTCCGGATTGAAACTTTGGGGCAGCCACCCATTTGGCATCACGCGGCTCGGTGATGTAGAACCACGTCGATTGCCACTCCTTTATGGTCTCCACGAAGGAGCCTTCAAGCCATATAATGTTGGGCATCTTGCCCACCATGGCTCCACCGTATTCTGCTTGTTGGCCGCCCACTACCTTCGGCTTGATATTGAAGGTCTTTAACCATAGGCCGAAGTGGGGCCGGATGCGGAGGAAAGCCTCACACACGACGATGAACGCCGAAATGTTGATGATGAAGTTCGGGGCCAGATCATGGAAGTCCAGCCTGTAGTAGAACATGAGACCGCGGACGAATGGATGAAGGGGAAACCCCAGTCCACGGAGGAAGTGGTGGAGGAAGACTACCCTCTCGTGAGGTTCAGGGGTAGGAATGATCTGCCCCACAGCGGGCAGCCGATGTGCGATGTTCGCGGCTATGTATCTAGCTCCGCGCAGCTTCTTGATGTGTCCCTCCGTAACGGAGGAAGCCATCCATTTGCCTCCCGCTCCGGACATGATTGGAGAAGGTTGAGGGGAAGGATGTGGACTTGGGCGTTGGAGCTCGAGTGCGCAAGAATGGATGGGCAAGGAGGAAGAAGGCGTGGGTAGAAAAAGGTTAAACCTTGTCCCTTGATAAGGGCGGCCGAAACTATGCACCCCCACTAGCCTGGTAAAACTCGCTTATCCAAGCGCCGTAATGGATGGCGCGGTTGGGTTACCCACACCCGTATTGATGAGAATACCGTAATAAGGGGGACAGGATCTCTGCTTTAACAAGACGTGTCAAAAAACTGCCTCGCGTTATGTGCGGGGTTAGTTAAAGGAAACGGTTCGAATAATCACCGGGCCATGGCATAATGTCATGTTGCCAAAACAAGTCAGCAGATTAGATTTGTGGAAATATTATTCTCTCTACGGTGGTATGTGGAACTTGTTTTGCAGGGTCGGACACTATCCTTGTATTCAAATTCTTTCGTGATGTATTCGGAGGAGGAACCCGCCTTACAATGCCGAAGACACTACTGCACGCCGGACTCATCGTCATTGAAGCCTGGTTCAGGGGCTACTGAGGGAGTCCTGGATTAGGGGGTCTCCGGACAGCCGGACTATATCCTTTGGCTGGACTGTTAGACTATGAAGATACAAGATTGAAGACTTCGTCTTGTGTCCGGATGGGACTCTACTTGGCGTGGAAGGCAAGCTAGGCAATATGGATATGTATATCTCCTCCTTTGTAACCGACCTTGTGTAACCCTGGCCCCCTCCGGTGTCTATATAAACCGGAGGGTTTTAGTCCGTAGGACAACATACAATCATACCATAGGCCAGCTTCTAGGGTTTAGCCTCTCCGATCTCGTGGTAGATCAACTCTTGTAATACTCATATCATCAAGAATAAATCAAGCAGGACGTAGGGTTTTACCTCCATCAAGAGGGCCCGAACCTGGGTAAAACATCATGTTCCCTGCCTCCTGTTACCATCCGCCTTAGACGCACAGTTCCGGACCCCCTACCCAAGATCCGCCGGTTTGGACACTGACATTGGTGCTTTCATTGGGAGTTCCTCTGTGTCGTCGCCGTTAGGCTTGATGGCTCCTACGATCATCGATAGCGATGCAGTCCAGGGTGAGACTTTTCTCCCCGGACAGATCTTTATGTTCGGCGGCTTCGCACTGCGGGCCAACTCGCTTGGCCATTTGGAATAGATCGAAAGTTACGCCCCTGGCCACTAGGTCAGGTTTGGAAGCTTAAACTACACGGCCGTTCGCGGAGACTTTATCTTCGACGGATTCGAGCCCCTGCCTTCTGCGTCGCGTGGTTACGATGGGTACGATTTAGCTCTACCAGCGGACCGTGTTCAGGAGATCACGCCGGTAGCCGCTCCGACCCTCAATTCGGAGCCAGTTTCGCCATCCGTGGACGGGTGGATAGACCCTGTCACGAAGGCCGTATCCTCTGCGACGATCGAGCCGAATATCGACCCTACCCTTCACGAGAGCCATGTTGCCAAACTGCCGGATTCTTCTCCGGCCACGGACTCCGAACTGCCTGCGCCCGTTCCTATCGAATCCGATTGGGCGCCGATCATGGAGTTTACCTCCGCGGATATTTTTTAGCACTCGCCTTTCGGCGACATACTGAACTCATTAAGGTCTCTCTCCTTGTCAGGAGGATCCTGGCCGAACTACATCCGGCAGGATTGGGATGCGGATGACGAAGACTTTCGCCGCCCACCCACCACCCACTTAGTAGCCACCATCGATGACTTAACCGACATGCTCGACTTCGACTCCGAAGACATCGACGGTATGGACGACGATGCGGGATTCAAAGAGGAAACACTGCCCAGAGGGCACTGGAGAGCCACCTCATCATACGATATATACATGGTGGACACACCTAAAGAAGGCAATGGCGACGCGACAACGGAGGATGACCGCTCCAAGAAGCAAACCAAGCGCCGACGTCAGCGGCGCCGCTCTAAGTCCCGCCAAGGCACAAGTGGTGATACCGGCACCGGAGATAATAGCACTCCGGACAGTGCCGAAGAAAACAACAATCCCCTCCAGCAAGATTTAGAGCAGGAGGAGGGAGGAGCCAGCTCTCCTGAGAGAGCGGAGGATGGAGAGGCGGACGATGATAATTACATGCCTCCCTCCGAAGACGAGGCAAGCCTCGGCGATGACGAATTCGTCGCGCCGGAGGATCCCGTCGAACAAGAGCGCTTCAAGCGCCGGCTTATAGCCATGGCAAGTAGCCTTAAGAAAAAGCAGCAGCAGCTTCAAGCTGATCAACATTTGCTAGCTGACAGATGGACTGAAGTCCTAGCGGCCGAGGAGTATAAACTCAAACGCCGCTCCAAGAGTTACCCAAAGTGCAGGTTGCTACCCCAACTGGAGGAGGAAGCACTGAAACCTACATCCCCGGCGTAGGACACGGCTGATCGGCCACCTCGTGGCCGCGACAGAGAGACATTCCGGCCAAAAGCTCAGCCCGCACCCTGACGTCATTCAAATAAAAAGGCAGGGGGAAATACGCCAGACCTGCGAGACGTATTGGAGGACAAAGCAAAACATGCAAGATCGATCTACGGATCACGGGGGCGCGCCACTATGCGAGACGATAATCATCACGCCGGATACAGTAAAAGTAAGCCCGGCTGGGCCGAACACAGCGGGCAAGACTCATTCGAGCTGCGTCGCGATATAGCCCAGTACAGAGGCGCCGCACACTCCTTATGTTTCACAGACGAAGTGATGGATCATCAAATCCCAGAGGGTTTCAAACCCGTGAATATAGAATCATACGACAGCACAACAAATCCTGCGGTATGGATCGAGGATTTCCTCCTGCACATCCACATGGCCCGCGGTGATGACCTACACGCCATCAAATACCTCCCACTCAAACTCAAAGGACCAGCTCAGCATTGGCTCAACAGCTTGCCAGCAGAGTCCATTGGTTGTTGGGAAGATCTGGAAGCCGCATTCCTCGACAACTTTCAGGGCACTTATGTGCGACCACCAGATGCTGATGACTTGAGCCACATAATTCAGCAGCCAGAGGAATCGGCCAGGCAATTCTGGACACGGTTCCTAACAAAGAAAAATCAAATCGTCGACTGTCTGGATGCAGAGGCCCTAGTAGCTTTCAAGCACAACATCCACGACGAGTGGCTAGCCCAGCACCTTGGTCAGGAAAAGCCGAAATCTATGGCAGCCCTCACGACACTCATGACCCGCTTTTGCGCGGGAGAAGACAGCTGGCTGGCTTGCAGTAATAACATATCAAAGAACCATGGTACTTCAGATACCAAGGACGGTAAGGGCAGGTCACGTCGCAACAAGCATAAGCGCCGCAGTAACAGCGACAATACCGAGGATACAGTAGTCAATGCCGGATTCAAAGGCTCTAAACCCGGTCAGCGGAAAAAGCCATTCAAAAGAAGCACTCTGGGCCCGTCCAGTTTGGACCGTATACTCGATCGCTCGTGTCAAATACACGGCACCCCCGACAAGCCAGCCAACCACACCAACAGGGACTGTTGGGTGTTCAAGCAGGCCGGCAAGTTAAATGCCGAAAACAAAGATAAGGGGTAACATAGCGATGACGAGGAGGAGCCCTGGCAGCCGATCACCGGAGGACAGAAGAGGTTCCCCCCCACAAGTGCGGACGGTGAACATGATATACGCAACCCAAATCCCCAAGAGGGAGCGGAAGCGTGCGCTCAGGGACGTATATGCGTTGGAGCCAGTCGCCCCCAAGTTCAACCCATGGTCCTCTTGTCCGATCACCTTCGATCGCAGGGACCACCCCACTAGCATCCATTATGGCGGATTCGCCGCACTGGTCCTAGACCCAATCATTGACGGATTTCACCTCACTCGAGTCCTAATGGACGGCGGCAGCAGCCTGAACCTGCTTTATCAGAACACAGTGCGCAAAATGGGTATAGACCCCTCAAGGATCAAACCCACTAAAACGACCTTTAAAGGCGTCATACCAGGTGTAGAGGCCCATGGCACAGGCTCACTCACACTGGAAGTGGTCTTCGGATCTCCGGATAACTTACGAAGCGAAGAGTTAATCTTCGACATAGTCCCATTCCGGAGTGGCTACCATGCACTGCTCGGGCGAACCAGATTTGTAAGATTCAATTTGGTACCGCATTATGCATATCTCAAGCTCAAGATGCCAGGGCCTCGGGGGGTCATCGCAGTCAATGGAAACACAGAGCACTCTCTCCGCATGGAGGAGCACACTGTGGCCCTCGCAGCAGAAGCGTAAAGCAGCCTCTTAAGGCAATCCACTAGTTTGTCGATTAAGGACCCGGACAACTTCAAGCGCGCTCGGAGTAATTGACAACCGGATCGCCTAGCACGTCCCGAGCTCGCATAGCAATGTGGCCCCCACCCCGGCCCCAGCCAAACAGCGAAATCCGTGCCACGCGTACATAATTACGCATTAAAAATACCATGGGCCCAGGCGGGGAGGGGGGCACGACGGCGTCACGCCCCAAGTCGCGACTTAAACCGCACTAGGGGCTTCCCACTTTGTTATTTTTCTCTTTCAGGACTTTAATCTCCGGAAACCCTGTCCGGCAGCGTGATTGTCGAACACATGATGCAGCAACCAAGGAGGCAGAAAGCTACGTCACCCCACGGAACTCCCAAGTGGATTACGATAACGAGTGAAATATTTGTTTTAATACTATTCCTCAGCTTGCCCTTGGAAGGGACATGTCAAACAGTCCTACTTTTTGCTTATCGCACTACTTGTATCATTCTACTTTAACGCACCTTTTTGAATAAAAATGCATACCCTTAAGACTATTATTGCATTCTTCTTATATATATATGTGTGTGTGTGTGTGTGTGTGTGTGTGTTCATTCATGACATCTAGCACCCGTACACTCTGGTACAACCAATACGCTAGGGGCTTAAGCATACCCCATAATACGGCGTGAGAAGTCCGAACACTTTTCGAGAGTGCGGCACCCCGAACTTATAGCATTATATGCATCAGCTCCGAATCATGTCTTGGGTCAATAGTTGGGTTTGCCCGGCTCCCATGTTTTGGTACCTTACGTTCCACTATATCGGCTAAGGTATCACTGGGAGAACTACTGTGATTGCGCCCCGGTTCTACTGGGCTAAGCACCTCAGTAGAGAAAGCTAAAACTGACTGTCATGATAAGGCGAGAGACTGGTCGCTGTTCGAGAGGTTTTCGAGTCCCTAAAGACTTATGCTGCTTAGAGCGAGGAGTCGGCCCTGTCCGGCTTAAGGCGTGTATCACGCCCCGAATTCGGCCTTTCGAACACTAGGGGCTTCGCCGAAATTTAAAATTATAGAATTCTATGGCTAAGTGAGAGTGATAACGCATTATAGTCCGATTACCTTGTTCGTTGTGCTGAGCACCTCCCTCGAAGGAACCAACAATGGGAACAAGAGTGCTCAGGTTTATCCTGAACACCCCAGCATGATAGGTAGGTATGGTGGCTGTTTTGAGGAAGGTATATGGTGGGTGTATGATACCGGCAAAAGGTGTGCGGTATTAGAGAGGCTAGCAATGGTGGAAGGGTGAGAGTGTGTATAATCCATGGAATCAACATTAGTCATAAAGAACTCATACTTATTGCAAAAATCTACAAGTTATCAAAGCAAAGTATTACGCGCATGCTCCTAGGGGGGTAGATTGGTAGGAAAAGACCATCGCTCGTCCCCGACCGCCACTCATAAGGAAGACAATCAATAAATAAATCATGCTCCGACTTCATCACATAACGGTTCACCATACGTGCATGCTACGGGAATCACAAACTTTAACACAAGTATTTCTCAAATTCACAACTACTCAACTAGCACAACTTTAATATCACCATCTCCATATCTCAAAACAATTGTCAAGTATCAAACTTCTCATAGTATTCAACACACTCATAAGAGAATTTTATTATTAATCTTGTATACCTAGCATATAGGATTATTTAAGCAAACTATCATGCTATTTAAGACTCTCAAAATAATCTAAGTGAAGCATAAGAGATCAATAGTTTCTATAAAACAAATCCACCACCGTGCTCTACAAGATATAAGTGAAGCACTAGAGCAAAACTATATAACTCAAAAGATACAAGTGAAGCACATAGAGTATTCTAATAATTTCCGAATCATGTGTGTCTCTCTCAAAAGGTGTGTACATAAAAGATGATTGTGGTAAACTAAAAAGTAAAGCCTCAAATCATACAAGACACTCCAAGCAAAACACATATCATGTGGTGAATAAAAATATAGCTCCAAGTAAAGTTAGCGATAGAAGTAGATGAAAGAGGGGATGCCTTCCGGGGCATCCCCAAGCATTGGCTTTTAGGTGTCCTTAGATTATCTTGGGGGTGCCATGGGCATCCCCAAGCTTAGGCTCTTGCCACTCCTTGTTCCATAATCCATCAAATCTTTACCCAAAACTTGAAAACTTCACAACATAAAACTTAAAGTAGAAAATCTCGTGAGCTCTGTTACCGGAAGAAAACAAAAGACCACTTCAAGGTACTGTAATGAACTCATTCTTTATTTATATTGGTGTTAAACCTACTGTATTCCAACTTCTCTATGGTTTATAAACTATTTTACTAGCCATAGATTCATCAAAACGGGCAAACAACACACCAAAAACAGAATTTGTCAAAAACAGAACAATCTCTAGTAATCTGTAGCTAGCGCAAGATCTGGAACCCCAAAAATTCTAAAATAAATTGCTAGACGTGAGGAATTTATCTATTAATCATCTTAAAAAATAATTAACTAAATATCACTTTCCAAATAAAAATGTCAGCAGTTCTCGTGAGCGCTAAAGTTTCTGTTTTTTACAGCAAGATTAACAAGACTTTCCCTAAGTCTCCCCAACGGTTCTACTTGGCACAAACACTAATTAAACACAAAAAACACAATCAACACAGAGTCTAGATAATTTATTTATGACTAAACAGGAGCAAAAAGCAAGGAATAAAAATAAAATTGGGTTGCCTCCCAACAAGCGCTATCGTTTAACGCCCCTAGCTAGGCATAAAAAGCAAGGATAGATCTAGGTATTGCCATCTTTGGTAGGCAATCCATAGATGGCTCTCATAATAGATTCATAAGGTAATTTAATTTTCTTTCTAGGAAAGTGTTCCATGCCTTTCCTTAACGGAAATTGGAATCTAATATTTCCTTCCTTCATATCAATAATTGCACCAATCGTTCTAAGGAAAGGTCTACCAAGAATAATAGGACATGAATGATTGCAATCTATATCAAGAACGATAAAGTCTACGGGCGCATAATTCCTATTTGCAACAACAAGAACATCATTAATTCTTCCCATAGGTTTCATAATAGTGGAATCCGCAAGGTGCAAGTTTAGAGAGCAATCATCAAAATCACGGAAACCTAACAAATCACACAAAGTTTTTGGAATCGTGGAAACACTAGCACCCAAATCACACAAAGCATAGCATTCATGATCTTTAGTTTTAATTTTAATAGTTGGTTCCCACTCATCATAAAGTTTTCTAGGGATAGAAACTTCCAACTCAAGTTTTTCTTCATAAGATTGCATCAAAGCATCAATGATATGTTTAGTAAAAGCTTTATTTTGACTATAAGCATGAGGAGAATTTAGCACGGATTGCAACAAGGAAATACAATCTATTAAAGAGCAATTATCATAATTAAATTCCTTGAAATCCAAAATCGTGGGTTCATTAATATTTAAATTTTTGACTTCTACAAACCCACTTTTAACAATTTTAGCATCAAGATCTAAAGACTTCGAATTTTTGGAACGCCGTCTAGGTAAAGGGGGATCATATTCAGTCCCATCGTTATCAAGATTCATATTGCAAAACAAAGATTTAATAGGGGACCCATCAATAACTTTTAGATCTTCATCTTTTTTATCATGGAAACTAGAAGAACACGCTCTTATAAAGGAATCTTTCTTATCACGCATCCTAGCGGTTCTTTCTTTGCACTCATCAATAGAAATTCTCATGGCTTTGAGAGACTCATTGATATCATGCTTAGGTGGAATAGATCTAAGTTTCAAAGAATCAACATCAAGAGAAATTCTATCAACGTTCCTAGCCAACTCATCAATCTTAAGCAATTTTTCTTCAATCAAAGCATTGAAATTCTTTTGCGAAGTAATAAATTCTTTAATATTAGATTCAAAATCAGAGGGCATATTATTTAAATTTCCATAAGAATTGTTGTAGGAATTACCATAATTATTAGAGAAATTACTAGGATAAGGCCTAGGATTAAATTTTCCTCTATACACGTTGTTACCAAAATTGTTCCTACCAACAAAATTCACATCCATAGATTCATTATTATTCAATCAAAGTAGACAAAGGCATATCATTAGGATCAGAAGAAACACTTTTATTAGCAAATAATTTCATAAGTTCATCCATCTTTCCACTCAAAACATTAATTTCTTCTATCGCATGCACTTTTTTATTAGTAGATCTTTCAGTGTGCTATTGAGAATAATTAACCATAATATTATCTAGGAGTTTAGTAGCTTCTGCTAAAGTGATTTCCATAAAATTGCCTCCCGCGGCCGAATCTTAAAGATTTCTAGAAGCAAAATTCAATCCGGCATAATTTTTTTGCATAATCATCCACAAATTTAAACCATGTGTTGGGCAATTACGTATCATTAATTTCATCCTCGCCCAAGCTTGTGCAACATGTTCATGATCAAGTTGCTTAAAATTCATAATATCGTTTCTAAGAGAGATGATCTTAGCGGGAGGAAAATACTTAGAGATAAAAGCATCTTTGCACTTATTCCATGAATCAATACTATTTTTAGGCAAAGACGAAAACCAAGCTTTAGCACGATCTCTAAGAGAAAAAGTAAATAGCTTCAATTTAATAATACCATTATCCACATCTTTCTTCTTTTGCATATCACACAAATTAACGAAGCTATTTAGATGGGTAGAGGCATCTTCACTAGGAAGGCCGGAAAACGGATCTTTCATGACAAGATTCAGCAAGGCAACATTAATTTCACATGATTCAGCATTGGTAAGAGGAGCAACCGGAGTGCTAATAAAATCATTGTTGTTGGTATTGGTAAAGTCACACAATTTAGTGTTATCTTGAGCCATCGTGATAAGCAAGCAATCCAACACACAAGCAAACAAGAAACAGGCAAAAAGAGGCAAATAGAGATAGAGAGGGAGGATAGAGAGAGAGAGGGGGGGGCGAGTAAAACGGCAAGGGTGAAGTGGAGGAGAGGAAAACGAGAGGCAAATGACAAATAATGTAATGCGGGAGATAAGGATTTGTGATGGGTACTTGGTATGTTGACTTTTGCGTAGACCTCCCCGGCAACGGCGCCAGAAATCCTAGTTGCTACCTCTTGAGCACTGCGTTGGTTTTCCCTTGAAGAGGAAAGGGTGATGCAGCAAAGTAGCGTAAGTATTTTCCTCAGTTTTGAGAACCAAGGTATCAATCCAGTAGGAGCTACGTGCGAGTCCCTCGCACCTGCACAAAACAAATAAATCCTCGCAACCAACGCGATAAGGGGTTGTCAATCCCTACACGGTCACTTACCAGAGTGAGATCTGATAGATATGATAAGATAATGTTTTGGTATTTTTATGATAAAGATGCAAAGTAAAATAAAAGCAATGAAAATAACTAAGTATTGGAAGATTTAATATGATGAAGATAGACCCGGGGGCCATAGGTTTCACTAGTGGCTTCTCTCAAGAGCATAGGTATTTTACGATGGGTGAACAAATTACTGTTGAGCAATTGACAGAACTGAGCATAGTTATGAGAATGTCTAGGTATGATCATGTATATAGGCATCACGTCCAAGACAAGTAGACTGACTCCTGCCTGCATCTACTACTATTACTCCACACATCGACCGCTATCCAGCATGCATCTAGAGTATTAAGTTCATAAGAACAGAGTAACGCCTTAAGCAAGATTACATGATGTAGAGGGATAAACTCATGCAATATGATGAAAACCCCATCTTTTTATCCTCGATGGCAACAATACAATACGTGCCTTGCTACCCCTACTGTCACTGGGAAAGGACACGCAAGATTGAACCCAAAGCTAAGCACTTCTCCCATTGCAAGAAAGATCAATCTAGTAGGCCAAACCAAACTGATAATTCGAAGAGACTTGCAAAGATAACCAATCATACATAAAAGAATTCAGAGAAGATTGAAATATTGTTCATAGATAAACTTGATCATAAACCCACAATTCATCGGACTCAACAAACACACCGCAAAAAGAAGATTACATCAAATAGATCTCCACAAGAGAGGGGGAGAACTTTGTATTGAGATCCAAAAAGAGAGAAGAAACCATCTAGCTAATAACTATGGACCCGAAGGTCTGAGGTAAACTACTCACGCTTCATCGGAGAGGATATGGTGTTGATGTAGAAGCCCTCCGTGATCGATGCCCCCTCCGGCGGAGCTCCGGAACAGGCCCCAAGATGGGATCTCGTGGATACATAAAGTTACGGCGGTGGAATTAGGGTTTTGGCTCCGTATCTGATCATTTGGGGGTACGTAGGTATATATAGGAGGAAGAAGTACGTCAGTGGAGCAACAGGGGGCCCATGAGGGTGGAGGGCGCGCCTGGGGGGTAGGCGCACCCTCCTACCTCGTGGCCTCCCTGTTGGTTGCTTGACGTAGGGTCCAAGTCTCCTGGATCTTGTTCGTTCCAAAAGTCACGTTTCTGAAGGTTTCATTCCGTTTGGACTCCGTTTGATATACCTTTTCTTCGAAACCCTAAAATAGGCAGAAAAACAGCAATTCTGGGCTGGGCCCCTGGTTAGTAGGTTAGTCCCAAAAATAATATAAAAGTGGATAATAAAGCCCAATAATGTCCAAAACAGTAGATAATATAGCATGGAGTAATCAAAAATTATAGATACGTTGGAGACGTATCAGAAGTCTATCGAAGATCTGTTCCTCATTATCTTATGGAGGGATGATGGTTCTTATTAACTCGGTACTCATGAGCATGCTGGTGTTCCTCCTTTCCTTCTTTGAAGTGTCGGTAGGGGTAGAAAAAAGAATGGATTTTTACCGATCTCAATTTTTTGGCAAGTCGATGAGAATAAAACTAAGTATAGACTGGCCAAATGGAACATTATATGTAGGCCGAAGGAACAAAGTGGCTTGGGTATTGAAAATCTAGAGCTGAATAATTAGTGCTTGCTTAGCAAATGGTTATACCGTTTGGCGGTAGAAAGAGATTGGGTATGGATTTAGCTACTACGTAATAAATATTTACATTCTAAAATGCTAGCTCAAGTAATGGCATAACCGTCTGGTTCTCCTTTTTTAAGGAAATATGCTCTAGAGGCAATAATAAAGTTGTTATTTATATTTCCTTATATCATGATAAATGTTTATTATTCATGCTAGAATTGTATTAACCGGAAACTTAGTACATGTGTGAATACATAGACAAACAGAGTGTCACTATTATGCCTCTACTTGACTAGCTCGTTAATCAAAGATGGTTAAGTTTCCTAGCCATAGACATGAGTTGTCATTTGATGAACGGGATCACATCATTAGTGAATGGTGTGATTCACATGACCCATCCGTTAGCTTAGCACTATGATCGTTTAGTTTATTGCTATTGCTTTCTTCATGACTTATACATGTTCCTATGACTATGAGATTATGCAACTCCCAAATATCGGAGGAACACTTAGTGTGCTATCAAACATCACAACGTAACTGGATGATTATAAAGATGCTCTACAGGTGTCTCCGATGGTGTTTGTTGAGTTGGCATAGATCGAGATTAGGATTTGTCACTACGATTGTCGGAGAGGTATCTCTGGGCCCTCTCGGTAATGCACATCACTATAAGCCTTGCAAGAAATGTAACTAATGAGTTAGTTACGGGATGATGCATTATGGAACAAGTAAAGAGACTTGCCGGTAACGAGATTGAACTAGGTATAGTGATACCGACGATCGAATCTCGGGCAAGTAACATACCGATGACAAAGGGCACAACGTATGTTGTTATGCAGTTTGACTGATAAAGATCTTCATAGAATATGGTTGAGCCAATATGAGCATCCAGGTTCCGCTATTGGTTATTGACTGGAGATGAGTCTCGCTCATGTCTACATAGTTCTCGAACCCGTAGGGTCCGCACACTTACCGTTCGATGACGATCGGTATTATGAGTTTATGTGTTCTGATGTACCAAACGTAGTTCGAAGTCCCGGATGAGACCACGGACATCACGAGGAGTCTCGAAATGATCGAGGCATAAATATTGATATATTGGAAGACTATATTCGGACACCAGAATAGTTCCGAGGTGTATCGGGTATTTTCCGGAGTACCAGGGGTTACCGGAACCCCCCGGGGGGTTATTGGGCCTCATGGGCCTATTGGTGGAAGAGAGGAGGCAGGCCAAGGTGTGGTGCGTGCCCCCCTAGCCCAAGATGATGGCCATATCATATCACTTATATTGATTGCATGTGATGTTTATCTTTATATGCATCTTATCTTGCTTTGATTGACGGTAGCATTATAAGATGATCTCTCACTAAATTATCAAGAAGTGTTCTCCCTGAGTATGCACCCTTGCGAAAGTTCTTCGTGCTGAGACACCACGTGATGATCGGGTGTGATAGGCTCTCGTTCAAATACAACGGGTACAAAACAGTTGCACACGCGGAATACTCAGGTTATACTTGACGAGCCAAGCATATACAGATATGGCCTCGGAACACAGAGACCGAAAGGTCGAGCGTGAATCATATAGTAGATATGATCAACATAATGATGTTCACCGATGAAACTACTCCATCTCACGTGATGATCGGACATGGTTTAGTTGATTTGGATCACGTGATCACTTAGAGAATTAGAGGGATGTCTATCTAAGTGGGAGTTCTTAAGTAATATGATTAATTGAACTTTAATTTATCATGAACTTAGTCCTGGTAGTATTAGCATATCTATGTTGTAGATCAATAGCTCGCGTTGTTGCTTTCAAATGCTTATTTTGATATGTTCCTAGAGAAAATTGTGTTGAAAGATGTTAGTAGCAAAGATGCGGATTGGATCCGTGATCTGAGGTTTATCCTCATTGCTGCATAGAAGAATTATGTCCTTGATGCACCGCTAGGTGACGGACCTATTGCAGGAGCAGATGCAGACGTTATGAACGTTTGGCTAGCTCAATATGATGACTACTTGATAGTTTAGTGCACCATGCTTAATGGCTTAGAATCGGGCCTTCAAAGATGTTTTGAACGTCATGGAGCATATGAGATGTTCCAGGAGTTGAAGTTAATATTTCAAGCAAATACCCGAGTTGAGAGATATGAAGTCTCCAACAAGTTCTATAGCTAAAAGATGGAGGAGAATCGCTCAACGAATGAACATGTGCCCAGATTGTCTGAGTACTACAATCGCTTGAATCAAGTGGGAGTTAATCTTCCAGATAAGATAGTGATTGATAGAATTCTCTAGTCACCATCACCAAGTTAGTAGAACTTTGTGATGAACTATGATATGCAAGGGATAATGGAAACGATTCCCAAGCTCTTCATAATGCAGAAATTTACGAAGGTAGAAATCGAGAAAAACATCAAGTGTTGATAGTAGACAAGACCACTAGTTTCAAGAAAAGGGCAGAGGGAAGAAGGGGAACTTCAAGAAGAACAGCAAGCAAGTTGCTGCTCAAGTGAAGAAGCCCAAGTCTGGTCCTAAGCCTAAGACTAAGTGTTTCTACTGCAAAAGGATTGGTCACTGGAAGCGGAACTACCCCAAGTGATTGGCAGATAAGAAGGATGGCAAAGTGAACATAAGTATATTTGATATACATGTTATTGATGTGTACTTTACTAGTGTTTATAGCAACCCCTTAGTATTTGATACTAGTTCAGTTGCTAAGATTAGTAACTTGAAACGGGAGTTGCGGAATAAACAGAGACTAGTTAAGGGTGAAGTGACGATGTGTGTTGGAAGTGGTTCCAAGATTGATATGATCATCATCGCACACTCCCTATACTTTCGGGATTAGTGTTGAACCTGAATAAGTGTTATTTGGTGTTTGCGTTAAGCATGAATATGATTTGATCATGTTTATTGTAATACGGTTATTCATTTAAGTAAGAGAATAAATTGTTGTTCTGTTTATATGAATAAAACCTTATATGGTTACTGATAGGGTTATGTATCTAGGGTAGGGTCATGGACCTGTTCCAAGTAACTTACCCTAGGACATCCCTAGAAGAGGTTGCCTTCCAGTCGACCAACGAAGATTCACTCGACTGGCCTGAAGGACTCGACCACGAAGACTCACTCGACCACCAGGAGGCCAAGAGGCACTCTGCACCGCAACGGCCTGTAATTAAGTAGACTTTATGATAGTAAAGGCATTTTATGTGGGGCGTTACCAGTAACGCCCCAGACTTAACTCACCTTAAACCCTCTCCTACGTGGGCTGGCTGGGGTCCTGGCGCACTCTATATAAGCCACCCCCCTCCACAGGCAGAGAGGTTCGGCACCTTGTAATCCATACGTTCATAATCCACTCGACCGCCTCCGGGCTCCGAGACGTAGGGCTGTTACTTCTTCCGAGAAGGGCCTGAACTCGTACATCCTTTGTGCTTACAACCTCTCCATAGCTAGAACCTTGTCTCTCCATACCTACCCCCCACTCTACTGTCAGGCTTAGAACCACGACAGTTGGTGCCCACCGTGGGGCAGGTGTTTTAGCGATTTTTCGGAGAAGTTGCGATTCTTCCGAGTATTTTCATCATGGTGTCTGCTGGAGTTTTGATCGAGGGCCAAGAGATCCGTCTCGGCGCTCTCACCTTCATCGCCGACGACTCCGCATGGCTCCAGGAGGCTCCACTCGACGTGGATGCGCTCCCCGTCCGCGGTGCGACGCATTTTCGCGCATGTGTCCGCGGCGTTCTGCTGCGGCAGCCATCGACCCAGTATCGGTCGGCTCCTCCGTCTTCCACCCTCCCGGTCTCCCGCCAGCGCAAGCGCTCAGGCCGGTCGAGGCTTCAGCGATGGGTGAGTCACGCGGTGGCTCGCCAGTCGACCACTACACAAGTTGCGGCAATCGAGCCCAACGAATCTCTCTACGGCTTGTTCGATCAGTCGACTGGCTCCGGAGAGACTGCGTCCGAGTGCGGAAGCAGTGATCCAGCGGCGGAAATCTTGATGGTCGACGGGCCCCACAGCCCTCCTGGCTTCGCCCGCGGTGGTGGAGCAGGCGATGGTGGCGACCCTGCTCGAGGCTACGAAGAGTACCAGCCCGAGCCACTCGACTCTCTGCAAAGAGAAGAGCTTCGCCGCAGGAACGAGGATCCCCTGCGTATTCCCATCGCAGGAGAAACTCCCGAGGCTCGTGCCTTGGAGGAGGCGCGTCTGGCCAATTTGGCCGAGCGCACTCGACTGGAGAACCTTCAGCGAGCACTCGACGAGCGCGCACGGCAACGAGTTCCCGACACCAGTCGACGCCAACTCTTCCCGCCGACTCAGGCATATTGAACCCCAATTCAGAATTTAGCAGCTGCAACCCGTATAGCAGAGTCCATTCAGCCTTCGCAGTCAGAGGCTGGCAGAGGTTTGCTGCAGATCAGGGATCTGCTCCGGGCAGCAGGAGATCAGAATTCAGCCGTGTCTCAGTCGCGCAACAGAATTCACAGTCGATCTGTCACTGTGAATACGGTTCAGTCGGCTCACAGCCCCAGATCGCCTCCGCGGCGCGAAGGGCGTGAGAATCGGCGGGATCAATATGGCGACAGACTCGACCGAGATGATAGACGTCGAGTGCCCTATTCCCCTCCGAGGGGTGGGTCTTACGCTCCTCGGCAGCCAGATGATAGGCGTCAGTACAGTACAGGGCGTAGGGCTCCAGTTGACCATAGAGAGCCAGGCTTCGACGCGCGATCCATTATCGTGCAAGGGTTGGTCGACCGGAACAGAGCCCATCGAGGCGCACTCGACAGAGATGCACCTACGAGCAGTCGAGTACATGTTTCTGGTCCTGAATGTTTCAGCAGAGCTATCAGAGCCGCGGTTATCCCCCCCAATTTCAGGCTGGCAACAGGAGTCAGCAAGTTCACTGGTGAGTCCAAGCCTGAAACTTGGCTTGAAGACTACCGAGTGGCAGTTCAGATCGGTGGTGGGAATGACGAGGTGGCCATGAAGCATTTGCCCCTCATGTTGGAAGGTTCTGCCAGGGCATGGTTGACTCAATTACCTCCTAGCAGCATTTACACTTGGGAAGATCTGTCCCGAGTGTTCGTCAGAACGTTTGAAGGGACTTGCAAGCGACCAGCGGGATTGACAGAGTTGCAAGTCTGCGTGCAGAAAACCAATGAGACTCTCAGAGAGTATATTCAGAGGTGGATCACTTTGCACCACACTGTGGAAAATGTCTCTGACCATCAGGCAGTATGCGCCTTCAAAGATGGTGTCAAGAACAGAGAACTGAGTTTGAAATTTGGTCGAACCGGTGACATGACCTTGAGTCGGATGATGGAGATTGCTACCAAGTACGCCAACGGCGAAGAAGAGAACCGACTCCGAAGCGGCAAGCACAAGCCGAATCAGTCGGAAAAAGGAAACACCAGTCGGAAACAGAAGCGGAAGGCTGAACCGGCAGCTCCTGGGGAGGCTCTGGCCATGACTCAAGGAAAGTCTAAGGGGAAACCAAAAGGATCCTGGAACCCCAAGAAGGTGAAGGATAAAGAAGGGAACGACGTGATGGATATGCCGTGCCACATCCACACGAAGAAAGATGAAGAGGGGAATATCATTTACCCAAAGCACACCACTCGCCAATGTCGACTCCTGATCCAGCAGTTTCAGGGAAAACAGTCTAAGGACAAGGAGAAGGAGTCAGACAAAGCCGAAGACAAAGAGGACAGTGAGGGAGGATATCCGCATATCAACTCCACTCTGATGATCTTCGCAGATGTGGAAAGCAGAAGTCGACTGAAAGTGATTAACCGAGAGGTTAACATGGTTGCCCCAGCAAAGGCAAATTATCTGAATTGGTCTCAAACGCCCATCACATTCGACCAATCTGATCACCCGACTCATATTGCCACCCCTGGGAGGCAAGCTTTGGTGGTCGATCCAGTTGTCGAAGGCACTCGACTGACAAAGGTGCTGATGGACGGCGGAAGTGGGCTCAATCTGTTATATGCGGACACGTTGAAAGGTATGGGCATTCCGATGTCCCGACTGAGCACTAGTAACATGAGCTTCCATGGAGTTATACCAGGGAAGAAGGCCGAGTCACTCGGCCAGATAGCTTTGGACGTAGTGTTTGGCGATTCAAAGCATTTTCGCAAAGAAAAGTTGACGTTTGAGGTCGTGGATTTTCAAAGTGCATATCATGCCATTTTGGGGAGGCCAGCCTATGCACGGTTCATGGCTCGACCATGTTACGTGTACCTCAAATTGAAGATGCCCGGTCCCAAAGGTGTGATCACTATCACCGGTGATAGGAAAAAGGCAGAGGAGTGCTTTCAGAAGGGCTCCAAAATTGCCGATTCCCAAGTGACAGCGGTCGACTTCGAAGAATACAAGCAAAACGCAGATCCGAGTGACTTGCTGCGATCCAAGAAGCCCGCCACAGAATCTGCATTCCAGTCGTCCGGTGAGACGAAGCCTGTTCACATTCACCCGACCGACCCCGAAGCAGCTCCGACCCGCATCTCCACAACACTCGACCCAAAATAGGAAGAAGCGCTCATCCAGTTCCTCCGTGAGAACTGGGACATTTTTGCATGGAAGCCCGCTGACATGCCAGGTGTTCCCAGGGGACTGGCTGAGCATCGCCTGAGAGTCGACAAGTCTGCAAAACCAGTCAAAGAACATCTTCGGCGGTCCGCCGTCCAGAAGAGAAAGGCCATCGGTGAAGAAGTGGCTCGACTGTTGGCGGCAGGATTTATC
Organism: Triticum aestivum; assembly: GCF_018294505.1. Taxonomy (NCBI): domain Eukaryota; kingdom Viridiplantae; phylum Streptophyta; class Magnoliopsida; order Poales; family Poaceae; genus Triticum; species Triticum aestivum. The sequence goes on along the minus strand of NC_057797.1, from coordinate 777,032,006 downwards.
CGAGAGATATTCCACTCCGAGTGGCTCGCTAATGTCGTCATGGTTCCTAAGAAGGACAAATCGCTCCGAATGTGCATTGATTTCAAGCACATCAACCGGGCCT